>NC_056743.1:685566485-685636485 GCF_019279795.1 Protopterus annectens
AAACTTCTCCCCCCCCTGCCCCCCAAAAGGAGAGATATCTATACCAGAGGATTGTAGCCCCCCTAAACATCTCTAACGCCCAGGTGAGAACTGCTCTCTCCAAGGCGAAAAACACAGCATCCATGGGACCGGATGGTGTCCCCGGCTGTGTGCTCCACGAACTCAACGAGGAATTAAACCCGCAGTTAGGACAGCTGTTTAATCTTAACCTCACCTCAGGATACGTACACAAGGAGTGGCGCACGGCAACTGTGGTCCCACTTCACAAAGGCGGTGCCTCCACTGACCCTGGAAATTACCGTCCCATCAGCTTGACAAGCCTTATCTGCAAAGCCATGGAGAGGATCATAATGGAACTCATAAATAAAGACATAGGAAACTTGCAGACTTTGGATCCAACCCAGTTTGGCTTTGTCAAAGGCAGATTATGCCTATTAAACTTGATTGACTTTGTCGAAACAGTCACCAAGGCCATTGATGAGGGAAAGGCAGTCCATACAGCCTACCTCGACCTGGCAAAGGCTTTCGACACAATACCCCACTCAGGTATCATTGAAAAACTCATCAGCTTAAATGTAAACCCATACATCACAAGATGGGCTGCAAACTGGCTAAGTGACAGAACCCACAGGGTCAGAGTTGCTGGCGCCATGTCAGACTCAAAACCTGTCACAAGTGGTGTCCCACAGGGCTCAGTCCTGGGCCCACTCTTGTTCGGCATCTACTTTTCTGAAGTACAAGCAAATACAGGAGGGTTATGGCTGACAAAGTTCGCAGATGACTGCAAACTGGGCGCCATAGTCGAAAACACATCTGACACAGATATCCTTCAGAAGGGTCTCACAGAAATGGATAACTGGTGCCAGAGCCATGGCCTAAAGTTAAACACCAAGAAATGCATAGTCATACCCTTCGGGAAAAACAAGGTTACCCCTAGCTACCATATAGGTGGCAATCCACTGAGCACAGAAGAAGTGATCAGGGATCTAGGGACCCAGGTTGACAGTAACCTTTCGTTTGACACTCACGTTGCTGAAGTAGTTAGGAAGACCTTCTACATTGCCCACCTGATCATGAAGGGATTCACATCTAGATCAAGGGAGGTCATCGTCCCCCTGTACTCATCACTCAGACCAATGATTGAGTACAATGCCCCATTCGGAATGTATCTGATCAGACACCTGCAGCAGCTGGAAAGGCCCAAAAGTTCCTCACCAAAAGGATAAAGGGTCTCAAAAATATGTCTTATGCTGCCTGACTGAAAGGACTGCAGCTCTATTCAGTCGCTTACCGATTGCTCAGAGGTGACCTGTGCCTGACATACAAGGCCATGTCAAATCCAGAATTGATGAACATGCTTCACCTCAAAAAATCTAGATCCCTCAGAACTACAAGGGTGGGAGACTTAAACCTTGACACGGTTATTAACAGGACGTGCTGGAGGGACAGATTCATCACCCAGAGACTCCTTATGCTGTGGAACAAAATCCCGGTACATGTGAGGCAGAGCACCTCGCTGGCCTTGTTCAAGAGAAATCTTGACCAATGGATGGGAGATCGCAGATATACCCCAGGGATTACCTCAGTGTCACTGCTTGACAGAGGCACAGCAAAATAATGGGCATAGTTTTCTTCAAACTAAAGGGGTGGCGAAAGCCACAAAACTCTGGGCTAGGCTTATAAATGCCCTTGGGCAGATAGCCTAGTATGAACCTATGAACCTAATACAAGTATGGCACCTAATGGAGAAAAAAGCACATCACCACATGCAGTATGCTGTAAAACTTGAAGAATGCAGTGTCACCCCAATTTTCCCAAAAATCAGAATGTCAAGTTCTACTCCAGACAGCTGTTTCCATATTCTGCTATGCAGTCCTCAAACTACATACGTGAATTACCCACAATTTGCAAGTGCTGATAAAATCATCATCATGTGTTCAAAAACAAGGCAATATATAATCAACTCTCATTCTACCACCACAGACGTACATTATCTGCAACAAGAGTTTGTGCAACACCGCACACATATTCAACTCCTCTTAACACTGCCACAACTCATATGTCAACAACAGGAGTCAAAGCATCCATGCAAAGGGGAAGCCATAGTGACTAACAGACATGCCATTAATCAAAATAAACACAAAACTGACACTTTGGGAAGATCTCAAACTCAACCCAAAAAAGGTCAGATTAATAAACTGGCCAGTGTTAAAGTTTGCCTAAGAAAAAGAGCAGATACAAAGACTGAAATACAAGGGTAACTGTAAAAAATTATTGCCCTTACACTGTTGTATTATGCCTGGTAATATGATCCACCAAGACCCCCCCCCCCCCAAAAAAAGCGAATGCACCATTTTCTTGATGTGATCACGGCAATGGACACCAAAACCCTTGTCTCAAGGACCTAAGAATCTGGATTATGGTAAAAAAAAAAAAAGATGCCGCCAATTAAGGGGTCAATGTACAGCACAACCTATAATCATGAATTTTCAAGTTTATACCTCTTCACAGGCTAGTCTCTCCTTCCATAACCCTGCCCTTTTCAGTTCAGCTTTACAAAGTACACCAAGATGCGCAGCATTTCAAGAAATGTGGAGAATGAAGACAGACTTCATGAATTCTTTAAGAGGACGGGTACAAGGGTGACCTATCAAAAAAAGACAGATACTAGAATACTGTTGGTAGCAGGGTTTGACTGTGCATATGTGGGGATCTTCAAATACATATACAACAGACCAGGACTCGTACAAAGCTCTGGTTGCGGTGGAAGAGGAGGACGACAGGACAATGGATAGGGCTTAAGGGGCTCGAGACAGTTAAAATATTTTTTAGCAAATGAACCAAATAGTTCTGCTGTAAAAAGGCACTACTTCCTTTCTTCTACACAATGTGCCAAATGATCTGTGGTCCTTTCCCCCCCTTACAGTTGTAGTGCACACAGCAAACTAATGGGTTAATGCTATCAGACAAAGCAACACAAGCAATTACTGAAATTATCTGCCCACCACAACCAAAGCAAAGTAACCCTAAAACTTGATAACGGCAAGCCTCTTCCACATGAGAACTTAAAAAGGGTCCTTGCTATCAATCCTACAAGGAAAACAGCAGTATGAAATGTGGGACCCTAATAAAGCCCTGTACCTTCTTGAGCCAATCCAAGGTCACGATGGGAATTCCCTTGGCCACAGCACAAAGAAATTTCACTGTTCGTCGCACACGGTCGGTGATCACATGGGTGCAGTTGTGGACTGACTCAGCCATCTCCCCCCCAAGCCTCTGGATCACCCGTTCACCATCTTCAAAGACCACACCAGTGAACATAATCTGCACAGATAAAAATGTGTACTATAAATACTTTACCACCATTACCCTTAATGTGAAGTTCTTTCAGATTAAAAAAAAATATATTAGCAAGATGGAAGTAGATTCACTACATCTTATTTGGTGCTCCAATTGCAAGGACTGTCCACCTCAATTTATCAAAAGTCATCTATCAGTCAGCAAGCATTTCTAACTTACTTTCTGAAATTCAACCAAAACAGAGCAGCTTGCGGTTAGACACTCAGTGATTTGATTAAGTTACAAAAACATGCAGCTATAATTCATTACAAAATGCATACAGACTTTGCGGACTCAAAAGTGGTCTCAAACATGCTATGCTGTCAGTAAGCGTGACAATACTTTATTTGCATTTCTTGCTTAACTTTCATATCCAGAATGTGGTTTACTGTCACCTAAAAAGTAGGTGTGTCAGTTCCCTGCAAGGCCTGGAAACCAAGATTTCCAAAATTCGTTTTTTTTTTTTTTTTAAACACAGAATCTACAAAGTTTATGAAAGTGTCAATGAAAACCACTTCACTTGTCAGTATCACACCATCAGGAATTGGTGTTCTATATAGGGTTATGTCAGTAAATGCTAACATACAGGAGGATTACATGTTTATGCCAGACCAACTACAGTGAATTCTCAACAGAACAATGAAGTGAAAAGTAAAATTAAGATGGTTGTATGCCATACTAGAAGACTAAAATTTGTGCATAAACATAATTTATAAAAACTAGGATACGGTGATACCTGTATGCAAACAGAATGAAAAACAAGAGATATGTAGGGACGAGAACTGTATCTGCAGAAAGTGAAAGAAATCACTGTGAAAGACATGCACCAAAGAATAATAGGTTGAAAAGCAGGATTAACGAACAGGCAAACAGGAATGCTAGAATCAGTCCATAACAAGGCAGGCTAGCGAAACAGAAGTAGTGGTGGAAGCTGAACTCGTGCAGAGTTAAGTATCCAATGTGGCACTGAAATATTTGGAAAAGTGTAGGGACACATTAGAAGACATCAGAAGTACAATGATCCTTACAATGTAAATCTTTCAAAGCAGTACCTGTAGAGCTGAGAAACTGGAATCTGTTTCCTTGCAAAGGACAGAAAGGAAACTACACATACATACTGAAAGTTTGTAGTTTTTTATCCATTCTAAAGCACCCACAGAAAATATCCTAATGACCTAACAGAGGTCCTGAATGCATATTCTACTGTGACTGAACAGTTTATTTTCATACAGCAAATATTTATACAGTTAACCTAATCCACTTCAAAGGAATCTCAACATGGTGTAAAAAGGATCATTGTACACAGTGTTATTTACACTAGAAGTCTTACAACATTACCACTCAAGTGGTTAGTAGGGGAAGGGGGTTAGGAGTAGACTCAATTAACGAACTGGACCGAAAAATGCCTGTTCCAGCAAAGACTAATTTGCTTGAAGCAAAGGGTGGCTTACTCCAGGAAGAAAATGTAATTAGGTTTAATGCTAGTACTATCCCCATTTTCCACAGTGTCCACTTCTGCAGTAAGTTTAGAAAGCCAAATCAGTGTTTACACTGGATGACCAAAGAAAAGTTATGTACTTAACATAACGTTCCATGTGTTGCCCATCTTCACCTTTATTCTTAGTCATGGGTCAGATCTGATCCCTCGGATCCATCTTGGCCTTATACAAATACACACTGCCTTCTACTAAGCTCTCAGGCACCCTTACCAAAATGCACCTCTCCCTTACTTCAGATCTTGTTTGCCAAACGTCCATAGACGTTCTAACAGAAATCAAGGCACAATAGTAAACTATTTAACACGTGTCATTTTCTGAAGCCGATGACTCCATGAAAAGAACGGTTCTTTTATTACCTATCGCCTAAGAGACTAGGAAGGAGGTTGGTGGGAGGGTTTTGAGAATAAAGGCGAAGATGAACACACATGGAACGTTATGGTAAATACATAACTTCATGTGATGTTGTCAATCTTGCCTTTATTCTCACTCATGGGACAGTGTCCCTAGCAACCTGAAATCCTGGGTGGCTCAAGGAATGAATTTTCCTTAGAACCATAGACCCAAAGGAAGCTACTCCTGGAAGCCAAATCTAGTTTGTAACTAGTAATAAAAGTATTGCGGGGGTCGATGATGTGCCTGCTGCACAAATACTGTCCATAGGAAGCTAAGCTAAACACAATGAGGAAGCAGCAACAGCTCTAGTAAAATGGGCTCTCACCGGTTAATGAATATGTTTATTCTGGCAAGTGTAAATAAGAGATGTAGTTTGAAAGCCATTTAGATAAGGTAGCTTTGGATACTGGTAGTCTTTTATTTCAGAAAAGGATAACAATTTTGTCTTTCTAAATTCCTTAGTCCTGTGTAAATAGAAATGTGCCTGTCTGCGAACATCCAATAAATGTAACACACTCCCTTTTATTTTGGAAATTTGGGAAAAATACCGGTAGTTTAATCGACTGGTTTATGTTCTAGTCTGAAACTACTTTAAGAAGGATGAGTATGAAGAGAGACTGTCCTTATAAAACCACAAATGAAAATTAGCAGATAAGGCCTGTAATTCAGAAACTCTCCTTGCTGAAGTAATAGCCACCAGAAAAAGGGTTTTCCCATGACAAAAACTTCAAATCACAATTTGCTGCAGGTTCAAAAGGAGAATGGATATGGGGACAGTCCAAAATTTAAATCTCAAGGAGGAGATGGAGTTTATAAGGTGGTCTTATCAGAGTTCCCTCCAAAAAGGTCTTACAAAGTTTGTGTGACATAACTAGAGAGCCACTTTCCCCTAGATGAAAATCAGAAACAGCAGCCAACTGAGCCTTTACACTTACTGCTCCACCCCCTTCATTAAAAAGCTTAGCCAAAAAATCCAAAATAAAATTAAAGGGAGCCATAAAGGGGTCAACATTATTTTCTTTAGCACACATACCAAATCTTTTGCATTTGTTTCTATAAAGTCTACCTGTGGAGCTATTATGTAAGGAAAGCAAAATAAGTCTAGTTGGGGATGAGAGAAGGGGATGCCTGGCTACTATTGGAATTGGAGCAGCCATGCCATCAGTTTGAGATTCTGCAAATCACGATGAACCATTTTCTGTGGATGCGAGAGGTCTGGAACTGGGTCCAGGATCCATGGTTCTTCCAGGTGAGGCCACAGAAAGGGAAACCAGATTTGCTGGGGACAATAAGGAGTAATAGCGGTGACTTTTCTCAACAAGGTTGCTTTCTGTAAAAATTTGGAAATCAGGGGTGTTGGAAGGAAGGCGTAAAGTAGTCATGGGGGTCAATCGTGAACAGCTGCATTTCTCTGTGCCTTCCTAAGGCAAAGTAGCTGCTGCACTTGATGTTTATAAGGGAGGCAAACAGGTCGCAGCAAGGCAGGCCTTAACTCTAGAATATCTTTTCTGCAATTTCCTGTTTGAGAGACCACTCGTTGAGGCATCAAAATTGCCCTGCTGAGCTTCCAGTATGACATTGGATTTACCCAGGAATGTGCACTGGTATAAGAAAGTGGTTGGATGAAATCGCCCCACTGCCAAAATCTGAGCACTTCCTGACAAAGAAGGCAGATCTGGTTCCTCCTTTCTTGTTGATGTTCCAGACTACTGACATGTTGTCTGACTACTGCTATTGCTCACAGGAGTCTTCGAAGGTTTGCAAGGCTGGGAGCACTGCTCTCATCTCTAAAATATTTATGTGCAGATGGGTCTCGAAAGTGAAACAAGTGCTTTGGACTGTCCTTCCCAGATAATGCTGCCCCCCCACCCCATCTGTAGAGGACATCTGTAGTCACTGGCTTGGGGATGACTGGGTACCAATGAATGACTTAGAGCGACTTGATTGGAATGAAGCCATCACTGAAGATTTTTTTTTGCATAACTCTACTAAGAATCTTGCGAGACATTGGCAGTTCTAGATAGGACCACTGGGTTGGCAAAGAATAGTTGTGTAAAATCTTACCATAACCATAGATGTCCTTTTCTATGTTGCAGTATTCATACTGTGGGATTTTCCACCTCAGGCGACCAGACGTTGGCTACTATAGAAAAACTTAAGCCTGGCTGCTGTAGATGCGTGGGACATCACACGCAGGGCAATAAACCAGGGACCATAAATATGACGTCTGCACACACAGACCTCAGAACTTGAAGCCCAGGATAAGGTGTACAAAATAAGTTGAGGCTAAGGAGCAAATGACCCTGAAGGGCTGTACAGATTAGCCTGTAGAGAGTGGATACAGAGATCAAGACAAACCATCCAACAGAGATAGAAAAAAGTGAGTTTGGAGGGTGGGACTACAACATGTAAGAGAAGGACATCTATGATTATGATAGGATTTTACACAACTATTCTATGCCCTTCTATTCCTATGCTGCAGTATTCATATTGTGGGAGAGTACCACAGCTTAGGAGTGAAGGGAAGGGTCAAAGGTACAGTATTCCAAGAATCCCTGCAGGATTGTCCTGGCAAATCCTGCTCTGGCCTTGGAGACCAAGTCTGTCTTGTAGTGTTTTGTGAAAGTGTGAACTGTAGACCAGGTAGCTGCTTCCATGATGGAGGCAGTGTCCAGCCCTCTAAGAAAAGCTTTGGAGGTAGCTATGCCTCTAGTGGAATGAGCCCTTACCCCTTGAGGCAATTGTGTGACATGATGTGAGCAGCAGGAGAGAATGGATTTCCTGATCCAACCGGAAATGGTTTGTTTGGAGACTGCCTTACCCAGAGCCCTGGGGTGGAAGGAGATGAAGAGTTGGTCAGATATTCTGAAGGGCTTAGTTTTGTCCAAGTAGAATCTCAGTTGTCTGTGCACATCTGGGGGAATGAAGGATCCTCTCTGCAGTATTAGGTGGAGAGGGGAAGAGGGTAGGAAGTGAATGGCTGGTTTAAGGATAGTTCGTTCAACACTTTGGGTGTGAAAGAAGGGTTTGTGCGCAAGGTCACTCTGTCATTGTGGAAAGTGGTTTAAGGAGGACAGGCCATGAGGGCCTATAGTTCAGACAATCTTCTAGTGGAGACAATGGCCACTAAAACAATGGTTTTCTTTGTGCACATTTGAAGAGAAGCTGTGCTGGCTGGCTCAAAAGAAGGCAAGGTGAGTTTTTCCAGCACGAAATTGAGATCCCAGGGAGGAGGGATGGGCTTTCTTGGTGGTCTGATATGCAAGACCCCTCTCAGCAAACATTTACCATCCACTCTGGAAAGCAGTGGTGGCTGTAAAGGCAAGCAGGCTGAAACGGCAGAAAGGTTGACTTTCACTGAAGAATATGCTAGTCCTTCCTTAATGAGCAAGCATATAAAGCTAAGGACAAGTGAGGGATCCACCTGAAAATAGTCCCCGTCCTTAAGGGAAAACCATTTTGAGAATCTCTGCCATTTAGACAAACATTTTTTCCTAATAGTTGGTTTCCTGGGCTCTCTCAGGACTGAGCACGTCCACTGAGTAATGCCTGAAAGGGATCAGAAGTTGATCACCCAAAGAGTTAGATACAGCAAATCCAGCTGGGAGTGAATGAGAGATCATTTTTGTTGTGTGAGTAGGTCCACCTTGTGGAGCAACTTGTGGTGACTGCCCTTGACTAGGGAGTGAAGGAGGGAACCAGTGCTGTCTTGGGCAATAGGGAGTTACCAGCAAGATATTTGGTTGGTCCATCTTCAGTAGGACCTTTTGTATTTGAGGGAAGGGAAGAAAGACGTATAGGAACATTCCCTTCCATGGAAAGCTGAAGGCATTCACCCTCCAGGCTAGTGCATTCACCCTCCAGGCTAGTGGAGTGCGATCCCTGGTGCAGAACTTGTTTAGTTGTCAGCTCTGGTGGAGGCAAACAGATCCACTTGAGGTGTGCCCCACTACTGGTGGACAATGTCTGAAACTTTCCTTGTGCAACATCCATTCGTGCTGTTGAGAGGATTGCCTAAGCAAGACCGCTTGTCTTCCTGAGAGGGAATTGTAAGAGGCCTGCAGAAAAAGGTTGTGATTGGCTACAAGATCCCAGATTTGTATCGTTATCTGGCATAACTGGTATGCCTTTGTCTCTCCTTGTTTGTTGAGGTACCACATGACAGCTGTGTCTGTCACAATGTGGAGTAGCCCTGGCTGCAAGATGGGAAGGAAAGCTTTTACAGCCAGCAAGACTGCAGTAATTTCTCCGACACTAGTGTGCTGCTTTTGCAGGGCACGGGTCAAATGCTGTTGTACCTTGAAGTCCTTTAATGTTGCCCCCCCCCCCTAGGTCTGATGCATCTGTGCGCATTGATTGGAGGGGGGGGGGTTTGAAGAGGAACACCCTGGTTCTGTATGATTTGCTGAATCCACTTCTTCAGTTCTGTTTATAAGCAGGGCAGAAGAGGAATAAGTGTGTCTAGTGGATGTTGGCTCTGAGACCACACATATTGTTTAGGTACCACTGGAATTTTCTCATGTGCATCCTCGCTAATGGCAGCATGGAAATAGTAGCTGCCATGAAACCTAGGACTTGCAAAAATTGTCTTGCAGAGAAATGAGATTCTGAAAGTACGCTTTGAAAATGGTTGGAGAGAGACTGCACTTTGTCCAGTGGGAGAAAGGATCACATCAAGTCTGTTCTGATCTTGCAGCCTAGGTAAACTTTGTCCTGCTGAGGAAGAAAAGTATTTCTGTAGGTTGACGGTGAAGCCCAAGTTGCGAAGGAGAGTCATGGTGAAAGTGAGACACGTTTGTAGGGTGGACTCTGACTCTGCCAGAATGAGAATATCGTCCAGGTAAGGGTAGATTTGGACTCCCTTGGTTCTGCAATACACAATGGCTGGGACCAAGCACTTTGCAAGTACTCTGGGAACCGTAGACAAGTCAAAGGGCAAGATTGTAAACTGAAAGTTCAAAGAGTGGCCTGTGAAGCACAAAAACGTCCTGTGGGAGGGCCTGGAAGGAATCTGCAGGTAAGCATCCTTTAGGTCCAGAGTGACCATGAAGGCTTGGGGTGGAATGAGTGGTAGAGTTTGAAGGGAGAGCATCCTGAAGGAGGGAACCTTTAGGAACAGGTTCAGATAGGATAAATCCAGGATTGGCCTCCAAGGTCTATCCTTTTTGGGACTAAGAATAGATGGGAATAGAAGCCCTCTCCTTCCTGTCCTGAGGGAACTGGTTCTATAGTTCCTAGAGTCATCAAGGAGCTCTTTCAATATGAGAGAAAATGGATTAAGATGATTTCTTGGAGTAAAAGGAATGCTTTTTGTTTTGTTTTTTCCTTCCAGGATAGAAAATATCCTTTTTGGATGATGGAAAAATGAAAGTTGTGTAAAATCTTACCATAACCATAGATGTTCTTCTCTTCCATGTTGCAGTATTCACTAGTGGGTTTACCCTTCTTCCCATCAATTTGTTTGGGCCAGGTTTCCAAAGCTTTTTCAGTCCCTGGTGGTGCGCCGGACATCTGACGGGTATGCTGGTATGTGGTCCATAAAAGTGACGTCTACGTGCAACCAGTCCCCAGAACCAAGAAGCCACAGACGGAGCCAGTCTGACAGCATAGCCTAAGTAGAGCCAAGGAGAGCAGGGGGATGGAGGGAAGGAATACTGCAACAAGGAAGAGAAGGACATCTATGGTCATAATAAGATTTTACACAACTTTCCTATGTCCTTCTACTCTAATGTTGCAGTATTCACTAGTGGGCGAGTACAAAAGCTCACTGTTGGCTGGGTGGTGGTCTGGATGAGGATTCCAGGAACACATGCAGGATAGCCCTGGCAAATCCTGCTCTGGTCCTGGAGATGTGGTCCAGCTTGTGGTGTCTAGTGAAGGTGTGCATAGATGACCAAGCAGCTGCTTCCAGAATGGAGTTAGTGTCTAGACTTTAAAAAAAGGCTCCAGTGGAAGCCATGGCCCTTGCGGAATGGGCTCTGACATTGCCCATTAGTCTTTCCATGGTGAGATTAACAAAAATGACTCCCCTAGCAATCCAAGAGAAAATGGTTTGCTTCCCTACAGTTTTCCCCAGAGCCCCGGGGTGGAAGGAAACCAACAGCTGGTCTGATTTGCATATTGGTTTGGTCTTATGCAAGTAGAAACAGAGTTACCCGTGTACATCCAGGGAGTGAAGGACTCTGTCTCCCTGAGGGTTAGGAAAGGTGGGCAGGTGAATAGCCTGGTTAAGGGAAAGGTCTAACCACCTTGGGGGTGAAGGAAGGATTAATCCTGAGGGTGATCCTGTCTATATGGAAAACTAGGAAGGGTGGGGTAGATATGAGGGCTTGGAGCTTTGAGACCCTCCTGGCTGATGTTAAAGCTACTAGCAGTACTGTTTTCTGCCTTACCAGGTGGTTCAAATGGTGGCAGAGAGGTTTTCCAGCACATAAAGATCCCAGGGAAGAGGAGCTGGTTTCGTTTGGCTGGCAGTCTGGAAGCAAATGGGGGCTCCATAGGCAGGCAGACAGAAATGGCCGACTAATGCGCCTTTAAGGAGGAGTAAGACAATCCTGTCTTTAGCAATTCACACAGGTTGAGAGAGAATTAAAGGCAGGTCACTGTCCAGCGGCTGTCTTTTCTGACACCAGAGAGAAAACTCTCTCCATTTAGAGAGAGAGGATTTCCTTGTGTTAGGTTTCTTGGCCTCCTGTAAGACAGAGCACGTTCTTGTTGTATAGGTGCCTGAAGGAAATCAGAATGCTAATAGCCACAGGGAGAGGTGTAGGGATCTCCACTGCGGGTGAATCTGTGTTCCCTGGTGCTGTGTGACTAAATCCTCTGAGGGTGGTTAACTTGTGGTGATTGCCTTTGCTAGATGAAGTAGGGGGGAACCAGTGTTGCCTTGGCCAATAGGGTGTCAAGATTTTTGGTGAGTCCTGCTGAATTTTCAGTAGGACTATCAGAGGGAAGGGGGAAAGGTGTTAAGTTCTGGAGCAGTAGCTCTGTAGTTGCCTGCTTGTGGAGGCGGCGAACAGGTCTATTTGTGAAATACCCCACCTGTGGATCAACTGTAGGAATACCTCTCCCTTGACAGCATCCATTCTTGAATGCCTGATGAGGTTCTACTTGATTCTGCCTGGCAATGTAGTTGGGTGGGGATGTAGGCTGCGTGTAAGGTGATGCCCTCGGAGCCTGTTAGATCCCATATTTGAAGGGCCAGTCTGCATAGGCGGTAGGTCTTGGTCCTTCCTTGCTTGGTCAAGTACCACATCACTGTGGTGTTGTCTGTGAAGACCTTCAGAATGCCCTGTCTGAGGAAAGGTAGAAAGGCCTGCAGGGCCAGAAGTATGGCTGACATTTTTTTGATGCTAATATGCCACTGTTTTGTGTTTTTCCACAAACCTTGTATTTTCCTCGTGTCTAATATTGCTCCCCAGCCCAGATCTCAGGTGTCTGTGTGTATGATCGGGGGTGGGGGGGTGGCAATTGTACAGGGAGACCCTGGGTTTAGAGTCACCTGGGCACGCCACCAGTTTAGCTCTTGGTGGAGGGGAGGGTAGAAGTGGGATTCTGAACTCTAGGGGGTGAGAATGCTGGATCCATACTGAGCGAAGTTACCATTGCATCTTTCTCCTGTGTAATCTTGCCAGTGGCAGCATGGGAAATGCGACAGCCATGTGGCAGAGAAGTTTGAGAAATTCCTTCGTCGTCAGGGTGGGTGTAAGGAGAGCAGATTGAAGGAGTTGGGGTCAGGGAAAGTACTTTTTCCTGAGGTAGGAAGGCCATCTTGAGGTCTAACCTGATTCTGCATCCCAGGAAAACAATGTCTTGTGTTGGATTTAGATTGGATTTGGGGAAGTTTTTGAGGAATCCTAAGGACTGCAACAGGAGCACAAGGCCCTTTGTGTGGGCAAGAAGGGTGTGTCTGTCTGCTGCTTGGATTTGCAGATCGTCTAGGTTCATAGGTAGGTACTAGGCTATCGGACCAAGGGCCTACGCAAGCCTAGCCAACAAGGTTCCCTGGCTTACGCTGCCCAAGAAAGTTATTTTCCTGTGCCACTGTCTAGCAGAGACACAGAAGTGATCCCCGGGGTGTATTTCCCATCCACTCAAGATTTTTCTTGAAGAGTGCTAATGAAGAACTTTGCTTGACAGATGGGTAGGCTGTTCCAGAGTATGGGAAGTCTCTGGGACAGGAATCTATCCCTTCAGCATGTCCTGTTTATTGTGGTGACAAGGTTTAGGGCCCTAGAGCATGTAGCTCGGAGGGATTGGGATTTCTTTAGGTGTAGCATGTCCAACAGCTCTGAGTTTGACATAGCTTTATATGTTAGGCAGAGGTCACCTCGGAGTAGGCGACATGCTACAGAGTAAAGACGGAGTTTTTTTGAGGCGGTCAGTGTAGGGCATTTGTTTGAGGTCAGTAATCCTCTTTGTGAGATAATTCTGTGGCCTTTCCAGCTGCTGCAGATGTCTTGTGAGGTACATTCCAAAAGGGGCGTTGTACTCCATCATGGGTCTAATGAGTGTTGAGTAGAGGGGAACAATGACCACTTTTCCTGGATGAAAACCCTTTTATGATGGTGTGCCACGTAGAAGGACTTTGACTACTGTGGCAATGTGACTATCAAGAGAGACTACTGCCCACCTGGGTCCCAAGGTCTTACACATTCAGTGTTAAGTAGATTGCTGCCTATGTGATAGCTCATGGGTACAGAGTTTTTACCAAAGGGGATGACACTGCGCGTTTTGGCATTGAGCTTGAGGCCATGGCTCTGACACTAGGCATCTGTCTCAGCGAGGCCCTTCTGTAGGATGTCCATATCATTTGGGGACTTGACTATGGCTCTTAGTTTGCAGTCATCTGCAAACTTCGTTAGCCAGAGGCCTTCTGTGTTAGCCTGTACTTCAGGGAAGTAGATACCAAACAGAAAAGGTCCCAGGATGGAACCCTGTGGTACTCCATTTGTCACTGCTTTGAGGTCAGATTTGGAGTCTGCAACTTTTACAGTGTGTGTTCCGTCAGTGAGCCAGTTGGCAACCCATCTTGTGACGTAGGGATTTATACCTAGTTTAGCTATAATTCCAGAATGAAGGATGGTGTTGAAAGCCTCGGCGAGGTCAAGATAGGCTGTGTGAACCACCTTACCCTCATCTACGGCTTTGGTGACTGCCTCAAAGTCGTCAATCAGGTTCAGGAGGTATGATATGCCTTTCACAAACCCGAACTGGGTGGAATCCAGAATTTGGAGGTTACCAATGTCTGTTTACGAGTTCCATGATAATATGTTCCATGGCCTTGCAGACCAGGCTCATCAGGCTAATAGGTCGACAGTTCCCGGGATCAGTGGTGGCTCCCCCTTTGTGAAGTGGGATAACTGTTGCTGTGCGCCATTCAGTGGGCACAAAGCCTGATGCGAGGACCTTATTGAACATGGTGCTTAAGTGGGGAGCCAGTTTATTCTGAAGTTCGTGTAAAACGCAGCCTGGGATGTTGTCCAGTCCCATGGATGCTGTGTTTGTGGCTTTAGAGTGCAGCTTTTACCTACGTAGTTGTGATTACAGGGACTCTCCATTCTTCCTGTATAGATATGGGCCCTTTAGGGGGTGGGGTTAAATTTAGCACTGACTTTATCTGCCAGGATGTTGGCAATATCAGTTGGTTCCGCAATTTTCATGCCTTTGTGCTGCAACTCAGAGCACATCTGGGTGTTGCCATTGAAATTCTTGACATAGCTATAGAATGCTTTGTGGTTGTCCTTAGAATTAGTGGCGATTTTGTTTTCAAAGTTAGCTTTGGAGGATCTTATAAGGGATCTCAGCTTCTTACTGACCAGGGAGCACTTCCACTCATGGGATTTTACACTTTTGCAACAGTTTCTTCCTTCTGTTGTAAAGTTTATGGCAGGGGACCACCAGCTTGGCTTCCTTTTGGAGGATATCGTCTTAGTTCTGTTTGGGATAGCACAATCCATACACCTGTGTAAGTGCTTATAGAGTGCATGTGTGTAGGATTCAGCAGTTGTAACTGTATTGTCCATCTGCATGGGTGTCGAAGTTCACCACTTCTGTCTTAAGCATGAAGTTGGCTTTGGAGAAATTTTTTACCGTTGTTTCCTTAATGGGGGTGGGGTGGGGTGGGGGCAGGATGTGGCTATCAGGGGTGATTAGCTTATGGTCGGATCGGACCAACGAGGAGGTGACTTCAGGTGTGGAACACCAGTCACTCATGTTGGTAATGTCTAGGCCTAGGATATTGCTGCCCCTAGTGGGGGTGTGGATAAGATGATCCAGGGCATTGGAGTTTAAGAATTCCAGAAAGCATTGAGCTAAGGAGTTGGTACATTTTCCCATTTAATGGTGGGGTAGTTGAAGTCGCCCATTATTAGGGTGTTTGGTTGAACCCTAATATTTTCCAGTACATCAAGAAAAGAAGAGTGGATTTGGGTATGGGAAAATTTCCATACCTCTTGTTCTGCAGTAAGCAATGACTGGGGCTAGGCATTTTGTAAATACCCTTGGAGCTGTGTAAAGTCCAAAGGGCAAGGCACAATACTGAAAATGCAAGGAGCCTGCTTTGAATCTGAGGAATTTTCTGGGGGATGGTTTTATTGGAATATGTAGGTAGGCATCGTTGCTGTCCAGTGTCACCATGAAGGCCTGGGGAAGGATGAGGGGAAAGAGTAGGGGGGGGGACTTCTACAGTTCCTTGGAGGCTGTAGGTTGTATGGCACCTCGGGAAGGAAGGATCATTGAGAGGTTGGAGGTAGCAGGATAGGAAGGTTTTTTTTTGGGGGGGGGGGGGCATTCAGGTCATGAAGTAACCCTCCAGTACAAACAAAACCCATTTGTCAGATGTCACTATGGCCCATGCAGGGAGGCAGTGAGAGAGTCGGGAGGATAAAGGTATAGGGGAGGTAGAAAAGGAGGTAGGCAATCAGATGCTGCCTGTCCTTCCTGGAAAGGGTGGCCTCTGAGCGCAAGCTTGAGGTGTCCTAGGCTGAGTAGTCTGCCTCCTGTGTGGTCTTCTAGATCTGGAGGGGGGCAGAGTGCCTAGAAGTCTTCCTGATAAACTGCGTCTTGGCTGGTCAGTTTCTTTGAAATTTTGGGATTGGAGAGACCAGGACATGCTTTAGATCCTGGAGCTCTTTCCCTTTTTGCTGAAGTGACTTAAAGAGATCAGCAACCTTGGAGCCAAAAAGGGCAGTGTGGTCCAAAGGAGCATCCAAGTGTCTGGCCGTAATGTCATCTGGTAAAAGCTGGAGACACAGCCAGGAGCATCTCTTCAATACAGAGGCAGAGGCAGATGCAGCTGACCCGGCAGAGGCCTCTGCTGCATCATATGCACACCTTAGGGAATGCTTATTGACTTGGGAAATGAGCCCAAGCAAGGAAGCATGCCTTTGCAGAGCATTCAGGGATCTCATTAAGATCCTTAGCAGCTTTGTCCAGTAATGCCAAGGAGTACTTGGCCATGTGTGACTGGTTATTTGTAGCCCTAAAGGATAGAGTAGCTGAAGTGTATATCCTATTCCCCCACCTCTCCATGGCCTTGCTATCTATCAGCAGGCAGCACAGTGGGTAGTGGGGAGAAGTTTGGTAGCCCTGTCAGTGGCAATGGAAATGGTTGCTGAGTCAGCTGGAGGGCATTTGAAAAGAAATTTGTCTGCATCAGGTACTCTATACAATCGGTCTGCCTGTATAGGGGCAAGTGGCTAGGAGCCAGGGTTTAAACATGCTGCTGCAAAAGCATCCAAGAAGGCAGGCTAGATAGGAAGAATAGGAGCCGGGTAAGGAGATTCCATCTGAATCAAATCATAGAAACTTGTCTGTTGCTCAGACATGTCTGAGCAGTCACATTTGAAATGTTCCCTCATAAGATTAACAGTGTCCCCAAAGGTAAGGTCTTTCACAGGAGAGTCAGGCTCAGCAGATGCTTCTTCTGGGGTTCCATACCCCAGAGGGGAAGATATTTGTGAAGAATAGGACGAGTCCTCTGAGGAGTCAGACATTTCTTCCTCAGAAGGATGGCTAAGGGTAGTCCTTTGGCAGAATAGTCCTGGGACTCAGAAGAGGTGGAGCAGCATGAGGGAGGTCAGACAGAAGCCTAAGGGCCAGGAAGGTGTTGTAAAGACTCTGACTGAAAGCCTGCCAGTCTGGCAATGCCTCAGGGGTTGAAGCAACATGCTTCATCTTTTGTTTTTTCTTTGCAGGCCTAACTGGTCAGCCTTCAGGAAATAGGATCGGCAGAGGCCTGCTCGGATGCGCCCACCTCTGAATCTGGTTCCCCCCGCAGTCCAGATATACTCCCCGGACTTGTCAGCTCTGGATTTTGTGGCCTCCTGGTAGGTACCTGCTTTATCCGGTGTGGTGGATGCCAGTTCCTCGGCCAAGCTAACGGTGGCTACAGGCCAGGAATCGGCAGGGGGAGGTGCGGTGGAAGTGGATGGCCTCATAGGCTTAACCCTCTTTCTAAGTGGTTCGGATATAGTGCGTCGGTAGCTGCTTCCATACAGAGAGCGATCTAAGACACTGGTTTTCGAGATACAGGTGGAGGGCCTCGAGTCTGTGACTGTGGGTCTTTGGGACAAACGATTTACAAATGGTGCAGTTTATAATCGTGAACCCTACCCAAACAAAAGATACACTGGTCGTGGGAGCCTTTGTGGGGAATCTGGTGACCACAGTTGCACTTGCTCTTACCGGACATTAACAGACAAATTACAAAGAACTGAAGAAAATCCCCAACGGGGTTACTTATGTTAATGTGAGACTGATCAGATGCCCAAGAGTGGCAGTAACACCTGGCGTACAGCTGGCGGCTGAAAAGTTCTGAGAACTGGTGTGCGCAGAAGTTACGTTTATGGACCACATACCAGCCTACATGTCAGACGTCCGACGCATCAACAGGGACTGAAAAAGCTTTAGAAACCTGGCCGAACAAGCTGATGGGAAGTAGGGTAAACCCACTAGTGAATACTGCAACAGTGAAATAGGACATCCCAAAGATCTGAGGTGATGGTTTTCCAGAAGGGGAGGCAGTGGGTAAGGTGGGCGGACAGAACCAGTTGAGCAAGACAGTCGTGTTGAAATGGGGCTCCCTATGTCTGGAAAGGGCTGCTTGGCTGGGGGCTGAGAGTTGGGGGTCTAGAGTAAGGCAGTCTCCTGGATCCCCTATGAGGCATAGAGGAGGAAGGGCGTGACGCTGAAGAAGTCCTTCTGACAAAGGAAGTTTTAGCTGGATAGTTCCTGTCATAGCTAGAGAAAGGGGACACCAGCAGATGCTTAACATCCTGCAGCTCTTTACATTTCTCTTGAAAGTTTTTGAAAAGTTCTGCTGAATTTTTCCCAAATAAAAGGTTGTGGTCTCAGTGGAGCATACATGATGTTGGATTTAAAATCCTCTGGTTGAGGTTGTAGAAGGCAGGAATATCTGCGCAAAGCAGATGCAGAGGCAGCAGACCTGGCTGAGGCCTCTGCTGCATCATAACTGCACCTGATAGAGTGTCTGGCTACTTGTGTAGCTACAGACAGTTTTGATGCAATGTCAGATTTGGTTGGACAGTCTAGGGTGAAAGTCAGCAAGGTGGAAGCCTGGGCGACCAGGTCCAGGGTGCATTTAACTATGTGGGTTTGATAATTAATAGCCCTGAAGGCCAGGGTACAGGAAGTGTATACATGGTTTTGCTGTCCTTTACCTGTGGGCAAAAATGAAGCAGAAGGCAATTGCCTAGATTGTCTGCCTGGGGACACAGCAATATCTGCTGGGTCTGCCAGGGGAGGTTTCACCAGAAACTTCTGGTCATCAGGCACTATGTAAAACCTATCCAGCCTTTTAGGGGCAGGAGGTTGAGATTGTGGATTCTTAGAGACTCAGTTAAATGCATCCAGGAAGACTGGAAGCACTGGAGGAATAGCTGAAGGAGAGGGAGACTCCAGTTGCAAAAGTTCAAAATATATTTTCTGGGTATCTGTCAAGGTAGTATCCCACCGTAAAGTAGTCTTTCATTTCTGAAACAGTTTCCACCCAAAGGTAATATCCTCTGGTGGGGAATCTCCCTCAATGGGGTCTTCATCTGAGGAATAATCCACAGGTGAAGCAATTTGAGACACATAGGAAACAGATTCCTCAAGAGGGGTAAGTATTGGCCTGGTTTTTCTTCCTGTTTAGTAGGTAAAGGGAGGGAGGGAGGAAGCAGAGGCTGCCGTAAGCCTCAACACAGGAATGTTGGTAGTTGCAGGGCCTAATGGCCATAAAGGCCTGCATTAAAGAATTGGTAAACTGCCAATCTGGAGTTCCTTGAGGCGTACGGGCTCAAGTGTTTTTTTCTTTTTTTTCTTTGTTGGCATTGACTTAGAAGGCCTAGGGACAGAGCCCTGGGCTGGAGCAGGAGAGGTCTCGGTTGGCCGACCAACTAACGGTTCCCCCTCTACATATGTTGTGGCAGGTGCCTGGACCGACTCTGCAGACATGCTATCTGTGGCTGCAGTAACGGCCTCTTCCAGAGGAATCGAAGCTGATGAAGTAACCGGGTGTCCCTCGGCCCCTATACCGGTAGTCGGCAGGACATTAGATGGTGGATCAGCATCGTGAGTAGGCCTGGAAACCTTGGCCTTCTTTCTTGGTTGTTCGGATTGGGCAGCCGATTCTGGATCCATCCTGAGAGTAAAGCGTTTTAACTGTTGATTCGCTAAACATAAATTTAGTGCGGCCAGATGGCTTAGTAGGGTTTTAGGCATGAAAGACTGACAAATAGAGCAGGCCTTATGGCTGTGCTCCTTACCTAAGCAAAATACACACTGGTCGTGAGAATCTTTGTGTAGTATCTGACGCTCTCAATTGCATTTGCTCTTTTTTTCAGACATCGGCTAAAAAAGGAAACTTGAAAAACCCCAATGAGGTACTAATCTTTTCAAGTCTTCAGTCATAGGAGCGAAACGGTCTAAGCTAACAGTCTGCAGCTGAAAATTTCTGAGTCTGTGCGTGCAGACCTAGTCACATTTATGGTCCCTGGTTTATGGCCCTGCATGTGATATCCCACGCACCTACAGCAGCCAGACTTAAGCTTTTGTGTAGGAGCAGACATCGGGTTGTCTGAGGCAGGAAATCCCACAGTATGAATACTTCAACATAGGAATAGAAAAGACTTCAACCATTACAGTATTTTCATGTGAAGGCGGGCTAGTGGAGTCGCTCTTCTTGAAAATCAATATTCACCTGTTTGCGCAATATTACTCCTCTGTCGGGGGAAAAGCAACTATCATTTGTCTTTTATCTAGATGAGCTCCTATAAAAAACACACCTTCGGAAGGTTGTAAAGCTGATTTTTCAAAATTAAGGGGATTCCTAGATGTGAGAAGAGTTGCAAGGTAGTTTCTATTTCCCTTATGAGTTGATGCCTGGTCATGGACATTAGAAGCCAGTAGTCAAGAAATGGAAACACCCTGAATCCTAGGCGCCTCAATTGAACCGCCACTACTGCCATGCAACTGGTGAACATTCCGAGGGTGTAGTGAGATCAAAGGACAGAGCTCAAAACTGATGACTGGCTTCCACCCGGAAGTGCAGAGGTCTTCTGGATCATCTGTCAATTCTTGTATGGTAGTACGTATCCTGAAGATCTAATGAGCACATCCAATAGCCTTTTCTCAGAAAGGGCAGAACAGACTGTAAAGTGACCATTCGAAACTTGCTCTTTTTGATTGATTTGTTTGGATTACTGAGATCCAGGATGGGCCTTCAGTCCCATTCTTTGGAACTAAAAAGAATCATGAATAAGCTCTGAATCCTCTGTTTATGGGACTTGGATGATTTTGTTCTAGAAATCTTTGATTGCTTGGTCCCTTAAATTGGGTGGAACATCTGGGATGTGTGTTTTGGGGAAGGGGATGGGCAAAGGGGATTACATAACCTCTGGACATTTGTTGCACCCATTTGTCATTTGTAATCTCTTGCCAGGCCTGAAGGCGCAGAGACAGCAGACCCCTGATCACCTCCAGAGATGAGTAATCAGGTCTCCATTCAGGAGCGCTGAAAGGGCTTGCCAAAGAAAGCATCTCTGATTTTGCAGGCCTCCCCTGTCATGACTGTGGCATATTCCTTTGTTCCTTCCTCTGCCTCTGGGAGAACTTTCACCATGTGCAGCCAGAAAAGACCTTGAGATTTTCAGAACCACATTTTTCCACTACCTTTCTGTCCTTTAGGATAGGGTCTGGTTGGAGTAGAAAAATGGACTGCTCTGGCAGAAAAGGTCTTCCCCTCTTGCTCACACCTGGTGAGCGTTTTCACTTTTGGCCCAAAAATGAGCCATCAAAAGGGGTGTTCAAAGGAAGATTTGAAAGTCTCTACAAAATCAAAGTCGCTCCCAGGCCTGCCTCCTAATAAAGATACCTGAAACTAAGACTCTACTCGCTCCACCTGCTGCATAAGAAATCAGTCTCAGAGGAGTCAACTGAAATAAGGGGTGGCAAGCTGACAGGCTGCTTTGTGACCTGTTCAGCCACAGCTCCTTGCAAGGTATTTAATTCTTTTAGCAGTTCCCTCCGAGGTCTCAAAATGGGTAAGATAATTCAGTGAGTGAAAAGTAAAGCCTGCTGAAGGGAAGGCACGCTTCCCCATCATCCTAGAGTCCTTATTAGGAAGGCAGACACAGGAACTGGTCTCAAAAAGCTCCTTTTTGGTGGCTGCTGCCACAACCATAACATCTACTCCTTTTGTAAGGAGATTCTTATCCATAAGCAACCTGAAGTATTTGGCCTCCTAGGAATAGGATCTATGGAATCTGGGGTCTCGCAAGCCTTCTGAGAGATTTAAGTTAATAAACTCATTGGAAGGAGATGTCACCCAGGAAGTAGAAGGGTGGAACTTTTAAGCCTTCAGGTATACAGATTCCTACACTGAAAGGCTGCTGGACCACCAGCCACCTCTACAAGCATTTCCAAGACGTCCGCAAATGAGGCATCTTCAGGAGGTGACTGTGGGGACCCTTCAGCTTTCTCAAGATCAAAATCTGAAGTGATGGACTCAAAGGCTCCCTGCCCCTAATCAGAGGAACTCCTTGAAACAGACAAAAAAAAAAGTCTGCACCGGAGGCCCCTCTGGACCCGAAGTCAAGTCAGAGGCAGAGGCATGAGCAGAGCTCATCCGAACCGACACTCCAAGTGATAGGGTCCGAATTGAAGAAAACATGGTCGGGATCCCTCAGCCCGTGACTGACCAGAGAGCTCGACTCCTCTGCTTCCAAGAAAGTGGAGGAACTCTGAGCAGATGACACTGGAGGTCTCTGATGCTAGACAGACACGATCTGAACATCAGAATTTTCCGGCTCTTAACTCAAAGAATGAGTCTGAAGAGAAGCTACTGGGGCAGACCGACAGATCCGAAGCCACAGGGCTGTGATCCAACAACATGGTCAGTGCCAGTATCTTCAGTAACTGCTGTACAACCCTATCCATGTCATTGTCAGAGTGGCTCTAGTGGATCGGGTAGACAGGGTTGGAGACGTACATCTTGCTAAAACAGAGGAAAGCAGTCTGGAAGACCAGATCAATAGGAGACTTTTCTCAGATCAGAGTGGATGTTGGGGCAGAGGTTGTTGGAGATGAGACTACTGAACACTCAGATGAACCTTCATATTTGACACTTCTACACCAAACTACATAGTGGAGTACAGAGTTTAGCCTTTTCTTGAGCTGGCCACAGGGAAACCTCTGGAGCTGACTGAGTCTTTTGTTTTTTCAGCAGAGAATAAAGATGAAGATTCAGAGTCATAGCCCGAAATGGCTTTAGAAAAAGGGCTTTTTAGTAAACCCTTCAACATCAACTTCTTTCTAACAAAGCACACTGATTGAAACCATGACAAATACTGCAAGACTCCTGGAGATGTAAAGGTCCACGACAATATACAGTGCGAGAGCCAGTCGGGCGTTTTTTTTTTTTTTTTTAACCACACTCCTCATTTCTTAAACCCCAAGGGTTTATCTGGTTTACCTGTTTTTTGAGACATACCACAATTAGAAGTGACAGAAAAAGACAAAGTGACAACACTACAAGCAACTATCAACTTGTCCCAGCAGAACACAGAATAATGCCAACAATTTTTTTTTTTTTTTTAAGCCAGGAGGCCCATCTAAAAAGGTGAACTACAGACTAACAGGAGAGAAAGTAGGATGGAGGAAGAATGGAGTTCTCTCTACTTACCAATTAAAAATTAGGTAGCAAGAATGGAGAATATAAAGAATATATGCAGAAAAGCTGGAGAGAAACCTAACTTGCAGGTAAATATAAAATATAAATAAGGAAATACACAAAATTTCACCTTAGCCTGGAGCTCAGTGAAAACTACCACATCTTTCGTGAAGTGGCAAATGAGATTTGAGGTAATGAAGATGTGCATTCTGGGAAGGGAAGGGTGCTGACAGCTTGGTAGAACGCCACGAGCTTTTGTATAAGGCAGAGATTGATCCGACGGATCAGATCTGACCCATGAGTGAGAATAAAGGAGAGACTGACATCACATCATTGGCTATTTGTGGACTGAGAGGAGGAGCCATCTCCAGATATGTTCAGGAGCTGGGTCTTAATAGTAAATACAACAAAAAGCACTGTGAATACAGAAACCACTGGACTCTTACATTACAGTGGTGAAGAAACCCCAAAACAGGCAGAGGAGGAAAGGTATGTAATGTGCACGTAACTACCATATCCCCTGCAATCCTCCTTTTGCCTCAAAAGGCTATTTTCTTTACATCTCAAGCTCCTATGCTTGGTATGCCTACACTAGGATGTCTCAGTGTTAGGATAACACACACACAAGTTCACAACCACCTAATAAATCATGAAAGAACACGCCAAAAGAAAAAAAATGTACTTCAGCAAAAGTATAGTTGTATTGGAACTTGGCATACTTACAGACTTTAGTATAATTACTGTTCTAGTCATTCCTTGCGATTCCTGCCTGCAACAGTCTGCCTGCCAGACCATCTTCCAGTGTTTTTACCTTGCTTGCCCCCCCCGTAAGAGTACCTCCCACACAGACATCTGTGGTACAAGGGTGTGTTGCCCAGTGTCATGTTTTAGGCTGGACAAGGAACTTGCATTATGCCACAGAGCACAAGTGACCTTTAAGGGAATTGGGCAGAGGGACAAATATTCAGTAATGATGCTCCAATATACTTCTATGGGCTCCAGGCAGGGTCAGAAAAGGGAGGGAGAGGGGTGAGGAAATAAGGTGAACAGAGTACAGGACAAGAGATGGTATGATAGGTTGGAGTAAGGACTGCAACACTGAATATGTTCATCTATAATTATAAGTTTCTAACACAAATACATTAATTTTAATTCTCTGCTGCACTCATCACTTCTGAGATGACTCCCACTGCATAAGAGACAGTTGGCGGCCAGCCTTGATAAACAAGGCCCATTAAAACAGCACAACTTGAGAACAGAAGTGGAAAACCCTGTCCTTGATGCAGAACTTAAATTACAATGTCTGGAGAAAGTGTGGTTAGTGGAATGGGTCTTCACATAGCATGGCAGGTCTTCCATGAAAGGAATAACAAAAGGCATTTTAATATATGGTTTCCTTATTGGCTGACTGACCATAAATAAACGTTGCCCATCTGATTTTCTAATTTCCTAGACAAAATCTCAGCAGTCTATGTATGCTCAAAGTGTGCAAAGTTATTTCCCCACTGAACAGAATGCAAGGTGGTGAGTAGCCTACTTTAACAAAATTTCTGGCCATGGGTTGGCGTGTAGAGTGACTGTCCTGGCTTGTACTAGAGCAAGCATAACGGGTACTTCTGGAGAAATGAAGCAATGACTTGAACCACCACCAGTACTTCACAAGCATTTGTTATGGAGGTGGTAATTTATCTTCCATATAGTCCTTCAAAAACTGTTTTACAGATGCTAGAAATAACATTTTTTATTTTCATTGCAAATTTTTCTTGCAGATGAGAGACTGATGGGACGAGTTTTGCATCTATACATGCATACTTGATTTTTTCAGAAAAAAAATTATGAATATAAATTTTAGATCAGTAACATTTTATGCAAGATAAATAGGTTTCCTTTTTGTTCTACAATGAATTTTGTATAACTTTTTAAAACACCTTTGAGTTATCACTTCTGACATAGGCAAATTTACATTTATACAAAAGCAATCAAATTGTATTAAACATTAGCATACTTCACATACACTCCTACATATCATATAACCTAAGCAACATTGCATAAAAATTCCTGCCCCTATTTCTTCAACAAGAAACATCTTCATTAAATCATTTACAACATTTACATCCATGCATTTCTATAAATAAAAACAAACCACGGCAACACAATCCTAGACACAATCATTTTACATCACAAACCATACTGACACTCCCAGTTGCAAACATTCTACATCACTTATAACTTATCCACTCATTTTCAGTCAAACATTACATAGCTTAAGTCCTGCCCTCTTTTAAACCTCATTTCTCCCCTGTATGTATTGTTCCCAAAATTCCCATTTTCCTATGTAGTTTGCTCCTACCCTTTTCTAAAGATCTCTGTTCCAGTTGCTTTACCTGTTATTACATTCACTATTTCTGGAACAGTTGATTTAGGTTCTGATTTCCATTTTCTAGTAACTGTTTTTGGCAGCCACCATAATTCGACACAGCAAGGCCTTACCATGTCTAGGCAATTCCAATTCTGTCATAGCTCAGAAAAATCTCCCTCATCGCACGAATCTGTCTACCCAGCATGACAGTGCATCCCGTAGAGAATCCTTAAAGTCTACCAACCCACCACATTCCCAGAAAATATTCCCCCAGGTACCTCTTTCTTCACCATTACACCTCCAACATTTGCTGTCTACCCACAGAAAATAGTCTGTGGAGTCTACTTGGCATATAAAATTAACATTTCCAAGCCAAAATCCTAAATCTTCTAGACTTTGTTGCATATTTGGCAGACAAATATATCCTCCCATTCTTTGTGAAGTGCTTCCCCAATCCCTTTTTCCAATACTTTCTAACCTCCTCTGAATGAGTCTTATAGTTATCATGCAATATTTTATATACTCTAATTATCCCCTTTAACGGCAGCTTCTGTTCTAGATTCTTCTATAAACTATCGGTGCTAGTCTTTCGTTTAGGACCCCACTATTTTTCTCTTGCCAATACTCGAATATTAATCCTTGATAGGGAAGGCAATCTCTAGCCTGCAGTCCAAATAAATTATTGGCCTCTTCCCATTCTACTACCTTTCCTTCTCTAGTTATTTTTGCCCAATACCTTGGTTCCTTTGCTAGTGTTTTCCAATAAATTCCAGCCCCCTCTTGTCTACATCTCTAATTCCAGTCATCCCTATCGGGAGAATCTTTCTCCATTCCCCATGTTGGCTTAGTTCTTAGAATACTTTCTGCTACTTTGCAGCTATAACTGTTCTTCTTAAAGGCCTACATCCAAACTCCCAGTCTCCTCCTTTCTTGAGCTTCCCATGTTTCATTATCCATTTCCACTTTTAATTATAGTTTTCTGCTTCGGCTATGTATGGTAGCCTTAACTGTGTAGCTCTGAAATACCCATTCAAATTGGGTAATCCCAATCTGCCCTGTTACACTCTGCTTGGCTTTTGCATCTTCCCCTCCCACAAAGTCCTTCAGCTCTTTAATTGCTATCCACAACTTCTCTCTGGTTGATAAAAATATGCCTGCCCTATGTACAAAACTAAAGGGAATAAATATTTTGACTGTTTGCATCTTACTATATGTATAACAAAGCTTCCATTTTCTCAGGTTTTGTATTAGCTTTTGTTTAGTCTCTTTCCACATACCCTCACCTGCCACATCAGGATTGTTAATACATACACGTAAATACTTCATTTCATCTTGTCCCCATAAACAGATAGTTAAACCACATTTTATCTTGTCCCCATAAATGCAGATATTGCTAAACCAATTTGTGCGTGGGTGCATAATTTACTGCTACTGCCATTGTTTTACTTTCAGTTGCCCAAGTCATTGTGCTAAGTGTTTTAGTGCTCCACTGCTATCAAAAACAGTTGCTCAACAGCAATTTTTCTAAACTTGTGCATATCAAATCCCTTATTTTATGCTTAACATTCTGCAGTTGATCATCCTCTTGTTCTGTGACATTTCCCCTATTCTGCAATACTTTAACATTCGTCAGTCCCTCTAAATAATTTTTGTTACTTCTTAACCATAGCTCCCTTTCTTTTACTTCCACCCTATTTTTAAACTCCATCTGAATTTTATCCTACTCCCTAGCTATATTTTCAGAAGGAATTTTTATCCTCTCTAATAGCTCTGGAATAATCTCCACTACCCATTCCTTAAATTCCTCTTTTCAACAGATAGGTGGGAAAGCACCAATGTCTCATTTTCATTTCATTATCCTGTGTTTTTATTTTAGTTACTAGTGCACAATCTGAAATGGTTATTGGTGCGTACCAAGACCTTCAATTAAATGCACATGTTCCTGTGAAATGTAAATTCTGTCTACCCTAGCCCAGCTTTTATAACTTGGGGAATATGTAAATTTACTCTGAACGCCTATTACTGAAATCATATCTTCCATACCAATATTTTCATAAATTCTTCAGAAATCCACCCTCCTTTGTTAAACTTTCCCTTTTGTGCCCCCCAGATATCTTTATTGTTGCAAATCACATTCCAGTCCCCCCATCAGTAATATTCCATGTGGAAAACTGACCTCTCCCAGATTTTTCTTAAGCTCCATTATAGCAGTTTTAGGTGGAATATAAATACGTCAGTGTAATCCTCCTCCCTTGCTAGTAGCCCCTTAGCACTACAAATCTACCATTATCTTTAACCTCTTCTATCACTATAGGAGCTCCTCTTGCAAATACAAGTATTCCTTTTCCTTTGTTCCAGGTATTCTGCTGAATAACCATCCTGAAAACCTTTCTTTATCAAATTCAAATGTTCATTTCAAAGTGTCTCTCCTGTAACATGGCTATTTGCACGCTACATTTTTAATATAGTTTGCTAGTCTTTATTTTTCTGTCAACCATTGCCATTTAAAGAACTTACAGAAAACATAACTGCATTAAAAAGTTATTATTCCCATCTTATTTTCAACATCTTTTTTTCTTTAATGTCTAGCTCTAGCTTTTGTGTTGCTTGCACACATTGACAGGTTGACCTTTTATACAGTTTCCTGTCATACCCATCTGAGACTATGTCACATCTTACAAAACTTATTGAAAGCCAGCAAAAAAGAAAAAAAAAACAAGCACCCCCAATACCGCTCTAAAACCTATTAATGTCATAGTAATACACAACTATGTACATCTTCAAATACTTAAGTTTTACCCTCCTAATGGGGACAAAAGTCCCAAACTGACAGCCACACACACACTTGAGTTAACCTAAAAGACAGGTTAAACGTGATAAGATGCATGGTGTAGCCTGTGATTCTACCAAGTACTAATTTTTTGTCTTTTCTTTATAGCTCTCCCAGCTGGGAAAAAAAACCCTGAATGATCTGAATGCTTTCAGAGAACACCTAGCCAATCTCTCTTCTCAGGTTTTATTTTAATTCAGCCAATCACTTTTCAGACTGTAGCCAGTTTCTCTACCAGATTGTCACCAGAGACAGGAGAACCAGGCAAGCCAGACTCTCTTCATCAGATTGTTTCCATGGAAACATGAAAACCAGCTGCAGAATTCCTACTGAGCATACATGTACCGGAAAGGAAAAAAAGCCTCACAACACTTATTTTTCATTTACTTGCCTACGCAAAGAAAAGTTGTGCAAAAACTTACCATAACCATAGATGTCCTTCTCTTCCTTGTTGCAATATTCTGCATATGGGTTTACCCTTCTAGTCTTGCGCAAGTATGGCCAATATCCAAAAGCTTTCACTCCCTCCTAGGTGCACGAGACGTCAGGTCTAGGCGAGAGTATGTGGACTGTAAAAGTGATGTCGGCACTCACCAGCCCTCAGAACTGAAGGCCCCAGTTGGAGCCAGTCCTAATACGGCAATGCCAAGTCACTGCCATCCAGAGAGGGAAAACATACCCAAGAAGGGGAAGGAGGGAGGGTAGTAATACTGCAATATGGAAGAGAAGGACATCTAAGGTTATGGTAAGTTCTTACACAACTTTTCTATGCCGTTCTTCTCCTATGTTGCAGTATTCTGCACATGGGTGAGTGCCAAAGCTCACTGAGAAAGGGTGGTTGGTATGGAAGCAGATTCCAGGAAATCTTTCAGGATGGCCCTAGCGAACCCTGCCCTGGACCTAGAGATCTGGTCTAGTTTGCAATGTTTGAAGGTATGAACAGAAAACCAAGTGGCTGCCTCCAGAACAGGTGTCCAGGCTTTTGAAGAAAGCCCGAGGATGCATTGGCTCTAGTGGAGTGGGCTCTTACTGTACCATGAAGTGATCTACCATGGTGCAGGTAACAGAAGGTAATGGCCTTGGAGATCCAAGTGGAAACAGTCTGTTTGGACACAGCCTTCCCTAGTGATCTAGAGTGGAAAGATATGAAAAGTTGGTCAGTCTTTCTGCTAGACTTGGTGTTGTGAAGGTAGAATCTAATTTGTCTGAACATCCAGGGAATGAAGTACTCGGACTTCTTCACTGTGGGTTGGGGAAAAATAACAGGATAAGTGGATGGCTTGATTGAAAAACAGGTCACTGACCATCTTGGGCATGAAAGATGGGTTTGCCCCGAGGGTAACCCTGTCTTTATGAAAGGGAAGAAAAGGAGGTGTAGCCATTAGTGCCTAGAGCTTGGATACTCTTCTGGCTGAAGTGATTGCCACTAGGACAGTCTTCCACATGCAAAACTTTAGGGAAGCTTGATCAGCTGGTTCAAAGGGGGGGGGGGGTGTGCAAGCTTTTCCAGCACATAGTTGAGATCCCAAGGAGTAAGTTTCTGGGGGGAGGGTGGGGTGAGATGCAGGATCCCTTTGAGGAAGAGCTTCGAAGGGAGTCTGGATGCCAACGGGGGATCCATGGATAGGCATGCAGAGATAGACAGGTGTGCCTTAACAGCTAGGTAGAACAAGCTGGTGTGAAGTGACTCTCACAAATAACAGCACAAGGGTAATGTCTCTGGTTAGTGGATCCAGCTGCTTATTTTGACACCAAGTAATGAACCTTTTCCATTAAGACAGGTATGATTTTCTAGTGTTAGGTTTCTTGGCCTCATGCAGGACATTGAGCATGTCCTCATTGTAAAGGTGTCTGTAAGGGATCAGAAGCCTATCCGCTACAGGATCAGGGGAATGAATGCTGTCGCATCCAGCAGGGAGTTAACAGCAAGATTTCCGGATTGTCCTGCTGAATCCGTGGCAGGACCCTCTGAATGAGAGGGAGTGGGGGGGTGCATAAAGGTATTTCCCCTTCCATGAGATGAAGGGAGTTGTTGCCAGTGCCTGTGGGTCTGGTGTAGTATCCAGGAAGTTGCCTGTTGTTGGCAAAGGCAAACAGGTCTACTTGAGGAGTACCCCCATCTGTGGACCAGATCCAGGAAGATATCCCTGGGAAGCATCTAATCGTGATTGTGCTGGTTCTGTTCGAACAATCTGCTTGGGAGTTGGGGAGAGGGGATGTATGCTGCCTTCAGGGTAATTCCCTGAGAAGTGGCTACTTCCCACACTAGTACAGCAAGACTGCAGAGCAGGTAGGACTTGGTTTCTCCTTGTTTGCTGATTTACCACAGGACTGTGGTGTTGTGTATAACAGAAGAGATACTTTCTGAAGGAATGGAGTGAATGCCTATAGGGCTAGGAGGATTGCTCTAATTTCTCTGGCATTGATGTGTTCCGTTTTCTGTCTATGTTCACAGGCCTTGTACTTTTCCATGGCCCACCCCAGTTCTGAGGCATCTGTATGCATGACCTCAGAAGGTTGAGGTGGTTGGAGGGGAAGTCCTGGGTTGAGATTTACCCGAACTAACCACCATAAGGTCTGCTGTCTCAGGCATGGAAGCAAGAGCACAATGTGCTCCAGTGGGTGGTTGCGCTGCTTCCAGACAGAGCATAGGTACCACTGTAGTTTTACCATGTGTAACAGAGCTAGGGGTATAGTATGGGAATGGTAGCTGCCATGTAACCCAGAAGCTTGAGGTACTACCTTGCAGTCAGTTGAGAGAAATATAAAATCCCTTGCAGGTGTTCTGTAAGAGAACTCAACTTTGCTGGGGGCAGGTAGGCCTCCAAGTCTGTGCAGATTTTGCACCCTAAGAACACAATGTCTCAGGTTGGTTTGAGGTTGGACTTTGGGAAGTTGATTTGGAACCCAAGGGCCTGTAGGAGAGACACCACAACCTGGAGATGGGTTAGTAGGAATTTTTGTCTGTCAGCCTATAAAAGCATGTCGTCCAGGTATGGGAATATTTGTATTCCTTTTGTCCTGCAAAAATCCATTACTGGAGCCAGGCATTTGGTGAAGACTCTGGGTGCAACTGAAAGTCCAAAAGGCAAGGCAGAGAACTGCAAATGTGAGGAGCCCACTAAAACAAGCATTTTGTGTGCGTGTGGGTTTGATGGGAATGTGTAAATAGGCATCCTTGATGTCTAGTGTAGCCAGGAAGCCTTTGTGCATAGTAAGAGGGAATAGAGTTGGCAGGGTCAACGTTTTGAAACTTGACACCTTTAAGGACAGAGCCTTGAAAGGTCTAGGATGAGTCTTCATGGCCCTTTTCTGATAACCAGAAAAATCCTTGAGTAAAATCCTCTTCCAAATTGGGAGGGAGGAATTTTTTCTACAGTATCCTGGATTAAAAGGGACTGGAGTACTGGTAAGCAGGAGGGGCAGTTGATCAGGAGGTCGTGGCATGCCTAGCCTTAATGGAGTGGTTATCCATGACAGGTAATAACAGTCTTTGGAAGGTGGAGGGAACCCACTTGTCTGAAGTGATCCGATTCCAAACGGGAAGGCAATGGGAAAGGCGAGCAGACAGTGGGATGGAAGCAGCTGGTGGGGGAGACAGGAGTGGCAGGTAGTCAGACACTACCTGCCCTGTCCTGAATGGGCATCCTTCGCCTAGAGGAAGGTGCTCTACCTGAAGGATTTTTTTCTTATTTGCCTGAGTCTAGCTTGAGGAACAGGGTTGGAGTGTTTCCTAATAAAGAGCTTTCGCAGGATAGTTCCTATAAAATTTAGGTATAGGGGAAACTAGCAGATGTTTAAAATCCTGCATCTCATTTCCTTTTTGTTGCAGTGATTTGAAAAGGTCTGCTACTTGTGAGCCAAATAAGGCAGCATTGGCAAGTTGTGCATCACTGAGCTTAGCTCTGAAAGCATCTGGTAGGGGTTACAAGCACAGCCAGGAATACCTGCTAAGGGCAGAAGCTGAATCTGCTGACCTTGCTGAGGCTTCTGCAGCATCATAGCTACATTTAATTGAATGCCTGGTGACTTGGGATGTAGGGGCCAAAAGAGAAGACAATTAGGCTGAGGAGTCTGGAATGCCTGCCAGCAGCCTGGTGCAGAGTCAAGAAGAGACAGGGTGTACTTTGCCATACGAGTCTGGTAATTAGTACCTCTAAATGCAAAGGTGGATGAAGTGTAAATCTTTTTACCTAACCTTTCCATAGTTTTGCTGTCTTTGTCAGCAGGAAGAATGGTGGTGTTAGGCAAGAGTTTAGAAGCTTTGTCTGTGGAGACAAAGGGTAGCTGTATCTGCAGGTCACTTGATCAAGTACTTAGCAGAATCTGGGACTTTGTACAGTCTTGTCTACTCTATGAGGAGCAGGAGGTTGAGAGTCCACAATGAGAGATACAGAAAAGGCATCTAAAAAGGCAGGCAGTAGAGGAGAAATGGCCAAAGGGTTTGGTGTTTCATCTGAATGAGGTCATAGTACCTCTTTTGTATTTCAGAAAAATCTGTGGATTCCCATTTGAAGTGTTCATTCATTTTAAAAATATAGTTTCAGAGAAGGTCAAATCTTCAACTGGGGAATCTGGGTCTATAGATTCTTTCTCTGGGAATCCCTATCCCAAGGGTGAAGAAAGTTGTGAATTGTAAGAGAGGGAATCTGAGGAATCTGAACAGATGTCCTCTTCCCTAGTAACTGTCTCTGCAGGTCGAGGTCTAGGACTAAGGAGGAGGAGAAGATGCAGGTGCAGAAGCAACTGATGTAGGCCTCAGGGTCATGAAAGCTGAGAAAAGGCTTTGGCTAAAGGCCTGCCAGCCTGGAATACTTTCTGCTGGCTGAGTGAGATGCTTCCTTTTTCCTCTCTTCCTGAGAGTCCCAACGGGCATCTAACAGTGGGCGTCAAAAGTCTGAGGCAGTGAATTGGAAGGTTCCACTAAACACAGTGGTTCCCCTCCAGCGTCCAAAATGCCTTCCGGAATAGCCTCTGTGGACGTGCTCTTGCCCACCGGTAGTACGGCTTCCTCAGAGGTACCCGCAACTTCTGGTGCGGTAGATCCTGAGACCAGGCTGATGACCCAAGGTTGTGGGATCAGTCGGAAGAGGCTCAGCAAGTGTTACAGGCCTCAAAGACTTGGCCTTTTTAGGTGGTTTAGAGGAGACATCTGATGAGCCCTCCATCTGCAAAGCAAGTTGTTTCAAACGTTAGTTCTAAGTACAAATCGAGTACATGCAAATGACTATGCAACGTTTTCGGAACGAATACATGGCAAATAGGGCAGGCCTTATAATCGTGCAACCGTCCGAGACGGAACACTTATCATGGGTGTCTTTATGAGGGATCTGACGGCCGCACTGACATTTACCCTTTCTGGGTGACATGGAGGCAGTAATACAAAAAGAATGACTGAAAAGGTTCTCAATGGGGTACTTAACTTTGAAATGAATCGGTCATCAGCGGAAGCAGGAACACCTGGCATACGACTGGCTGCTGGAAAGTTCTGAGGGCTGGTGCGTGCCGATGTCACTTATGGCCCACGTACCCTCGCCTAGACCAGACGTCTCTCGCACCTAGGAGGGACTAAAAGCTTTTGGATACTGGCCTTACATATGAGGGACTAGAAGTGTAAACCCATAAACAGAATACTGCAACATAGGAATAGAAAGACATCACTTGTTACTAAATCAAAGGTCCTTAATCCCCATGCAAGAATGAGGAAAAAGCACATTATTTTTTGTCATGAACTTTTGACCAGACTTTCACTGCATTGCCTATATTTCTTAAAACTGACAGTAGGGAGAAAAAAAAAACCCCGCTGCACTTGTTTACAATCCCCATTACACTTAGCTGAAAATTTTACTTTATAGCATGCAAAGAAAACCAAACCTCACAAAAACAGTTCTAGTGAAAAAATTTACTTACATTTAACTTTCTCCCTCATAGTCCCCTTCCTAAAGCATTTTCTGAACATTAATGAGATGAAGTATGGCATATGCTTTAGTGTCTCCTGCAAGTCCAACAAATTCTGAAAAACTTCAATACTTCCAGATTTTCTTGTTCAGTCATATTTCACAAATTATTGCAATGTAATCCCACACGAAGTTACTGGTTCTATTACTGTTCATCTCCATCTCCCAAATCCCGTCTCTGCTTAATTTCCAGTGCACTATCAATTCTTTGAGGTCAACTATCATGCTCCCTTCCTTCACTCTATTTTTCATTGAAATACTCTTAGACAAAGTTTCACAGGTATCTGTGGTCTATTATCAGAACAAGCAGAATCTCTCAGCTTCACCGCTTACTTTTTGTTGGACAAACTTATATTTTTCTCCTTATGAACTTCACCAAAAAATTATTTTCACCCTCCAGGAAAGAATACTTTGAAGAAAGCTGGGTACAGCAGTTTAAATCTCACATCCGTCTCTCAACATTCCCAGAACAGTGGAATAGATTCCTTCTCTTCTGCCTGGTGTACAATCAGTAATCATTTTCCATGAATACTAGTCTCCCACTTTTAGTACTTTGTCCTTCTGCCACAGTTTTGTCAAAATCAACTCTTCCTGCTGGTAGGATTGCATTTTTACTATTAAAGGTCTAGACTGCTTTCTCAGCCAGGTTTAGAGCACACACATATGATGTGCCATTTCAACTAAACCCTCCTGCTATGGAATAACAGTCCACTTGCTTATTTGTGCTGTCATAAAAATTATTGCAGTCTGTTCCTTCCAGCATCTCAGGTTTAGCTGGGAAAAAAAAAAAAAAAAAGAGGCGTGTTCACCATAACATTCCATCTGCATTGTCGATATTCACTCATTCTTGACCAGTGGGGATTGGGTTCCGATCCTCAGAACCAGCTCTGCAGTTATACAGCTCCTGCCAGCCAAAAAAACTCCAGAGCTAAGGCTCTACCCACAATGCCCCCCTCTCCATTATCTCAGTTTGCAGCCAAAGTAAGACAGAACATATAAACAGAGAAGAAGCTATGTCCAAGATCAAACCTATAGGCTTAGAGGACAACTGTCCGGCCCTCCAAAAAATCTACAGGAGGGGGGAGGTGGGTGGGATGTCAAGAATGAATGAAAACAGACAACAGATGGAATGTTACAGTGAGTACATAACTTCTTTATCTGATTTTGCCAATCTTCATTCATTTTTGACCAATGGAACAAGTCCCCAGCTACATTAGGTCCTGGGTGGCCCTATGGAAGGATATTCTTTATTCGAGGAACCATAGAGTCAAAGGATGTTCTTCCCCGGGACAGTATATCCAATTTGTAATGAGTTATAAAGCTATGAGACCATAACCCACGTTGTAGCTGTGCATAGCTCATCCATGGAAGCTTTGGAATGAAAAACAGTTAACATGGCATCTGATCTAGTAGAATGCTCTCTTACAAGCTTAGACAACTTGTGGTTGGTATGATTATAAATGAAGGTAGCAATCTTAGCCATCTTGACAAGGTAAGATTTGATACAAATTTTACGAGAGTTAGGCCTGAAAAGGAAATTGGTCTGATCTTCTAGACTCTCTAGTTCTGTAGAGGTAAAAAATACAATGGTCTATGAACATTCAGTAAATGCAAGTAATAGTCACCTTTACTGGAAACACTGGGGAAGAAAACGGGCAAATCAATTGTTTGGTTAATATTAGAGTCTGATACCACCTTAGGAAGCAAGGAAGGGTTGGGTCCTCAACAAAACCCTAGCCTTTAAAAAATCAGATGCAAGGATTTTGCACATAAAAAATACAAAAAAGGTCCAAGAAACACTAAATCCACCTTTAATAAAAATATCGAGAATTGAGCACTTTTGTCCCTAAAATTAAAAACTATCAGAATACATGTTCCACAACGAAACACTAAATATCCTATAAATACGAATAGTATAAGGTTTTTAAAATTTGATATTACTGTTATATAGGTGGGACTTGTATTTCACGTGTTTTAATTGATAGTGATATTACTTCCTATAGATTCGCATGAAGATGATGGGCCGATACACTTGAATTATTCATGTTTATATGATATTTAAACTGATTGTGGAACATGTATTCTGATGAAGTCCCTAGTTTTAGAGACGAAAACGCTCAATTCTCAAAACGTTTTATTAATAAAGGCGGGTTTAGTGGTTCTTGGGCAGTTTCTGTATTTTTTACTTGTTTCGTACCGCTTTATATGTGGTTTTGCACATACTACTTGCATTTCAGAAACTTTCCTGGCAGAAGTACTGGCCACTAGAAAAAGTTTTCCAAGAGAGAAATTTAAGATGGCAAGTCACTTGTTGGTTGAAAGGGAGAAGTACTAAAGATTCAAAACCAGAGTCAGATCACACCTTAGACGTAAGGCACCTTTCAGGAAAACTTTGCATAAGCGATGGGATATTAAGGAATTGTCATCACAGCCATTGTGAAAGTCAGAAATGGCCGCTAACTGAACTTCACGGTGGAAGCAGAAGTTCCTTGGGCATAAGATAAAAATTCCAAAACATTCTCAACAGGTGCCAAAAGGGGTTCTAATTTATTCTTACAGGCCCATTCCATTTCCTAAGATAAAGCTTCCTGGTGGATGGTTTATTTTTTGTACTGGGGAAGTTATTTGGCTTACTGAATAACGGAACTGGAGGAACCAAGCTGTCAGCTTGAGTGTGTGAAGGCTGGGGTGCACCAGTCCATGCGCACGAGACATCAGGTCTAGAACTGGGTCCAGAATCCATGGATGGTGAATCAATGGAAGCCAAAGAAAGGGGAACCAGACTTGCAGAGGCAAAAAGGGTGCAATGAGAATCACTTTGCTTCTCAACATTTGGGCTTTCTTCAAGAAGAGCGGAATGAGGGGAAACAAGGGAAAGTCATAGAGGAGACCTGAGGCCAATCAAGAAGGTGTGTGTGTGTCTTAAATTCCCCCTGAGGGGGTAATAGGGGAAAATAGCTGCTGCATTTGTTAATTGGGGAAGCAAAAAGGTCGCAGCAAGGCTGGCCTCATAGATAAATAATTTCCTTCACCACTTTGGGATTGAGAGACCACTCATGGAGAATGCATCTGCTCAGTTTGTCCACTATCACACTGGAACTCCCCGGGATATGCACTGCCACTAGAAAGTGGTTGGAGGATACTGCCCATTGCCACGCTGAGCACTTCCCGGGCACAGGGGGTGAGATCTGGTTCCACTCTATGTACCATACAACTGATATGTTGTCTGACTGAATTGCACCTGTCCTTGGAGGGAGGGCAGAATAAAAGGCTTGCAATGCTAAAAGCACTTCCCTCAATTCCAGGACATTGATGTACAAATTGGCCTCTTGCAGAGAATCAAGTGCCCTGGACTGTTCTTCCTAGATAATGCATCTCCCACACCAGATATGAGAAATGCCCATGGTCAGTATGGCCTGGGACTAAGGAGGAATAAAGGAATGACATCAGAATTTCCTCTGACTGCATTCACCAGGATAAATCCTTTTTGCAATGGAAGCTCCAGTGAACTCAAGGTCTTGTGTAAGAGTCAGCTGGGATTTTTCCTCTGACTGTGATGGCCAAGCAGTTGAACAAGTCTGGAATGAAGTTTGTGGCTTGAAGCAGAAGGCTGGTGGGGGCGGTGAGGAGCCAGTCGTCTAAACAAGGAAATACTCGGAATCTGTGTAGTCTCACGTGAGCGTGACTTCTGCTATGCATTTGGAGAGCATTCCGAATTGAAAATCACTGGTCCCTAGCAGAAAATGGAGATACCTTCTGGTACGTTTGTCCATTTTTATGTGGTAATACGAGTCTTGAATGTCTACAGAGTACATCCAATTGTTTTCCTCTAGAAAGGGTAGCAAAAACTGAACCGGGATCACAAGGAATTTTTTTTTGCGGAGCAAAGTTGTTCAGAAGGCTGAAGTCCAAAATTGGTCTCGAGTCCCGTGTCTTTTTTTCGCACTAAAAGAACCTAGAGTAAAATCTGGATCTTATCTAGTCTGGAGGGAATTCTTGGATGACTTTCTAGCAGCTTTTGAATTTCCAAGGCTGCTTGGTCCCTCTGACTGGGTGGAACATCAGGGATTTCCCTTTGTGATCTTGGGGAAAGAATAAAGGAGATATGGTAATCTCTGGTAATCTTCTCCACATGTATCAGTAGTTGTCGCCAGGCTGTGGAGTGCAGCAAGTGTCTTCTCCCAGACTGCTTAAGGAGTGCTGGAAAGGCTGTCCAGGAGTCATCTCTGGAACTCTGGTTTCGCGGACCACCTTTGCCACAGGGGTCAGCATCTTGGATTTGAGCTCCCTCCTCTGTCTTGAGGGAAGCAATCGCCACGCGTGTCCTAGAAAGGCCCTTGGGACTTCTTGAACCACATCTTTCCACTCTGCTCATTACTGCAGTAGGATTGCTGAGGAATAGAAAAACGAATACCCACAGCAGAAAGGGTCTTTCCATTTTTTTCGCACCTGGCCAGTGTGTCTGACTTTGGGGCCAAACAAGGATGATCTGTCAAAAGGAGCATTGACAAAGGAAGACTTAAAAGGCACCCAAACTCACACAAATGCATCTAAGCACGACACCTTATGGCAACACCTAAACCCGCTGCTCTGGTCATCCTTTCAGCTGCATGTGCAATGAGCCACATGGACAAGTTCGATATAGACTCCAGGGTGGCCAGCTGAGAGTTAAACTTTATCCTGCACCTCAGACACTGCTCCAGCAACGGTATCCAATAACTGCTTAAAGAGATCCCTCTGGAGTCTAGTAAAATGTGCCATAAAATTCACGGACCTTAGGGACAAGGTTGAAGCAGCACAGACCTGCATTCCAAACCTGTCCACTGTCCTACACTCTGTTAGATGGGTGGACATTGGGACTCAGTTTCTTTTTGGCAGCTGCCCCCACCACGGCATCCACTGCTAAACCCTTGGCCCAATACTGGTGACCTTCATGGGCTAAGAGTTTGTCTAGTCTCCGGGGAATCAGCTCTACGGAATCGGGGACCTTTCATGCCCACTGAGCGATCAATTTAATGAGACAGTTAAGTGGGTAGGGTAACCTGGGATGTAGATGGATGAGAACCAAAAGCTTGCAAGTACATGGATTTTTCAGAGGTCAGGTGTTTGGACTTCCCGTTAACCCTCTGTATGAGGATCTCCAGGATGACTCCAAAGGAGACATCTTCATGGGGTGATGAAGGGGAACCCTCCCATCATCTTAGTGTCTTCAGTGACAGATTCTTCTGGGGAATCTAAATGCTTCCTCTTGCACATCATCTTTCGGGTTGGTTCCTCAGTGGGAATCTTTCATGAAAACTCCCAAGAGGAGCAGCCCTGTGCAGGGGTAACTTGCAGCTTTGGTGCTCATTGTCCTGACAAGGAGGATGGCACCAGCTCTAGACCAGAAGATATTGACATATGACACTCCAAAACAGAAGAGGCCAGCTGGGATACGGCACAAGCTAATGTTCTCGCCATGACTTGGAAGACAGGCAATCCCAAAGAAAGATGGTAGCCCAGAACAGAGAAGGACAACCTTGTAACGGAGGTTACACCCCACTTAGAGACTGCCCTTTGAAGCAGGAGCTGGGGAAGAGCCTGCAACTGTCAGGGCACCCAGAGTTAAAACGCCATTACATCAGTTTTTCTTGCCCCAGATGTCAGGTGCCCCCATAATGGGAAGCAATTGTATACAAGGTTATACCTCCAACAAAACAGCAAATATACCAAAAAGCTTTAAGCATAGTAAACAAGAATAGAGGCATAGTCAATAAAAGTCAGGGGGCTGGAGCGAGGGTAACCAGGACTGCAACAGTGAATACACTCTAACATCTACATTTATGGCAAGTGTACACAACTGTACTATGTTCTTCATGTTTTACTGTTGCAGTCATCACATTTGGGTAGATTCCCAAAGCTAAGGATGGAAGGAGGTAATTAGATAGCATTACGACCAGCTATAAGGCCCTGCAAGACTGCAGTGGCAAAGCCAGCTCTGGATTTAGAAAAAATTGGACAGCGGTAATGCTTGGTGAAGGTATGTACAGAACTCCAGGTAGCAACTTCTAGGATGTCCCTAGTAAAACATCTGAGAAAGGCTGCAGAGGTAGATGCAGCCCTGGTTGAATTTGGCCTTATCCCCTGAGGGGTAGGTTTTCCATGGTGCTTATAGCAGAAATGAATGCAATGGCCTATCCACTTAGAAATGGTTTGCTTTGAAATGGCCTTCCCCTCTGCCACTGCAGCAAATGCAACCAGCAGCTGTTCAGATTTCCTGAGAGTCTTAGTCCTGTCCAAGGCCAAGGAGTGCAGTATTCGTTCCCCTTTGTTCTGTGGATTAGAAAAGAATGTTGGCAAACGAATGGACTGATTAAGGGCCACACTGGATACCACCTTGGGCATGAAGGAGGGATTGGTCTTGACAGAGACCCTGTCAGCATGAAAGATGATGAAAGGCTCCACTGCCATGAGGGCCTGTAATTCAGACACCCTTCTTGCTGAAGTGATGGCTAGAAGGAAAGCTGTTTTCCAATAAAGGAATTTCAGCTCTGCATTTGCAGCTGGCTCAAAGGGAGCTAGTGTGAGCTTTTCCAATACAAGGTTATAGGTTAAGGTCCCAGGCTGGAGTAGGGGCTCTCCTGGGTGGTCTTAAGTTTTTGGCCACTATGAGGAATTGCTTCAGCAGTGGATGAGAGAAGAGGGGTGGTTCTGTATTGTAATGAGCTGAAATGGCTAAGGCATGAATTTTGATGGAGGAAAAGGAAAGGCCCTTGTGAAGCATCTCAGTTAAGTATTGAAAAATATGGGGTAAATTGGGTGCTGCTGTGCCCATCCCCTGAGTTTGGTTCCAGGAACAGAATATTTTCCATTTTTCAGCATAGGATTTTCTAGTACTAGGCCTCCTTGCCTCCAGAATGACCATCCATCACTTGCTTACTGAGAGATGTTAACAGAGATCAGGTAATTAGCCAGGCTGCCAGGTTCAGAGTTTGAAGCTGTGGGTGCAGAATCTGTCCCTCTTGCTGGGACAGCAGGGCAGGGGTCTGAGGCAGGTGCCATGATGCCACTAGTGACACTGCGCAAGACGGGGTATCAGTGTTGGTGGGACCAGTTTGGTGCAATCAGTATTGTCCTTGATAACAAACACGGAAGGTCCGACCAGTCCAAACATAGGAACCCACCAAAATGAATTTAGAATCTTTATTCAAACACAAAAGTTCAGACAAGTTGACCTAGGTTTCGTCTTCCATACACAGACTTCATCAGAACTAAACTTCTCCAAGTTCCCACTCCCTTTAAAACTATTCCTGAGCTAATTAACCAATTAACTCTTGAAAATAAAAAAACAAACATGCTCTTCCGTTCTTGCACCTCACATATTGTTCCTCACGTTATACAAAATGTAAGACATATTAAACACCATCGAGAACATGAATTTCAATTTTGTGTCATTCAGCAAGTTATAAAGGATAACCAAGGGTGCACACTGGATGTTCATTTGGATATATGCGAGATGAAGTGGCAAATAAGGTTAGATGCCACGACTTTCGCGGGCAATGACAATATTAGTATAGCCCCTTTATTAAAATTAAGGTATATATTAGGTTAATTTTCAACTAGGTGATTTTTGCATCAACCCACATTAACGTTTTTAGAATCAGGATTTTAATTATAATTATTTTTACGCATTTTAGGGCATTTATGTATTTATAGAAATGATTTTAAAAGGTGGTTAGTTCAATAACATTTTGTATAACATGTGAGGAACAATATGTGAGGTGCAAGAACGAAACTCTCGAGCTAAAACTCTTACCCAGAATTCCCCTCTCCCAGTTACCTCAGATTGAATTTGCAAGCCAAAAAAAGGTAGAGGCTACCTCAGGTCAAATGACCCAATAGAACTGGATGGTGAGACCCACTAGAAGCCACACGAGGGAGAAGGAGGGAGGGTCGTAATGACTGACCAACGATCAACAATACAGATGGAACGTTATGGTAAGACGACTTCTTTATCTGATATTGTTAATCCTCGTTCATTCCTTACGTGTGGGACAGTCCCCAGCTACCTCTATTCCTGGGAGGCTCTCAAGGAAGGACATTCCTGAGCACCATAGAACAATAAGATGCTCTTCCCCTGGAGGCCAAATTCAATTTATAATGATTGATGAAGGTATGAGGAGTAGCCCAAGTTGCAGCTGCACAGATGTCATGTAAAGAAGCTCTGGCATGGAAGGCAGCAGAAGTTGCTACCGACCTTGTACAATGAGCCTTTATGGTAGTAGGCAATGGAATATTACGTTGTGTATAAATGAAGGTGTCACAGTCTTTCAACAATCTAGCAAATGTGACCTTAGTAACAGCACATCCTAATTTAGGTCCAGAATAGGCCAAAAATACCTGGTCTGATTTACGAGAGGCCTTAATCCGGTTCAAGTAGAAGCAAATTTGCCTGTGAATATCTAGGGTATGTAGGCAATACTCTCCTTTGTTTAAATAGTTGGGGAAGAAAACTGTCAATTCAATGGTTTGATTAATGGACATTTCCAAGATCACTTTTGGCAGAAAGGATTAGTTCTCAATGACGCTCTGTCTCTATGAAAAATCAAATATGGACCCTTGATGCATAAGGCTTGAAGTTCAGAGATACATCTCACAGAAGTAATGGCGACCAAAAACAAGGTTTTCCATGACAAGTATTTGAGGTCGCAAGAAGAGGCTGGTTCGAAAGGTGGCATTGTCAAAGCTTGTAGGACTAATGACAGGTCCCCATGGTTGAATAGGTTCTCTAAAAAAGGAGTTTAGATGATTCACACCTTTTATGAAGGTATTGCAAAATTTGTGTGACATGAGAGGAGTCTTTGACACCATCATGGAAATTAGATATTGCAGCCAAATGAACTCGGATAATAGAGGCCGATAGACCGGATTGAAATAGATCGGCTAGATCCCCAGTACTATCGACACTGGTGCTGAAAAGGGATCTACTTGTTTTTCTTTCAGCCAAAAAGTAAATATTTTCCACTTGCTTAGATAAGTAATTCTAATGGAAGACTTATGAGATGCAATAAGAATGTCACATACTGGCAAAGAAAGATCATTCTGCCTGGCAATCAAGGGAATTGGAAGAGCCAAGCTGTGAGCTTCAAGCTGTTCAAGTTGGGGTGAATCAGATTCTAGGGATGGGATATCAACTCCGGGGTTGGATGGAGAATCCATAGTTGATCTAGCAGGTGAGGCCAAAGGAAGGGGAACCAAATATGAAGAGGCCAATATGGTGCTATGAGGATCACTTTGCTCTTCAACAGACGGGCTTTCTTCAGAAACTGGGGAATGACGGGGAGAGGTGGAAATGCAAAAAGTAGACCAGAGGGCCAATAGTGGACTAGAGCGTCCCTGGGCGACTGTCCCGGAGGGGAAATCAGGGCGAAGTTGCTGCTACATTTGTAGTTGATCGGGGACTCAGAGGTCGCAGCAAGGAAGACTCCAGCGGTTGAAGATCTTCGCCGCTATCAAGGGATTGAGGGACTACTCGTGAGGTTGCAGAATGCACCTGCTGAGTCTGTCTGCTATCACACTGGAACTCCCGGGAATGTGTGTTGCTAGAAGAAAACTGTCAGTAGCTATCGCCCATTGCCATATCCTCATGGCCTCTGCCCAGTTTGTTGATATACCAGACCACCGCCATGTTGTCTGAGTGTATTGCAATAGTCCCAGACGGCAGCAGGAGATCGAATGCTTGCAACACCAGAAGCACCGCCCTCAGCTCTAGAACATTTATATGCAGACGGGCCTCCAATTCGGACCAAGTACCTTGGACTGTCTGGCCCACACCCGATCAGGGAGGCGTCTGTGGTCATTGTAGCCTTGGGCTGTTGGGGGGGGGGGGAGAAGGGGCAAGACCATTGTGATGGGTTGTGGGCCATCCACCAATTCAAATCCTGTTTGCACCTACCTGTGGGTTACCCGAATCTTGGCTGAAAGAGGATACTGAAAAGGATATAAATGGGTGAGCAGTACCCATTGTAGAAGCCTCATGTGAGGCCTGGCCAGGGGGACAATGGTGATGGAGGCTACCATAGAACCCAACAGCTGTACAACAGAGTGAGCTGTGGATTTCTCTCTTGAAAGGATTGGAATCAGTTGTTGCTTTATCCTTAGAATTCTGTGCTCTGGAATGGATGCTCTGCAATTCTTTGTATCCAAGATGATCCCTATGAATTCTGTTGACTGAGATGGGGTGAGACTGGATTTTTGCCAGTTTATGGTTATGACGAGCCTTTCTGCAGCGAGGAGAGAGTATGCCAGGGCGTCTTCCAATAGATGTCTCGTGGGGGCGGAGATAAGCAAGTCGTCTAGGTATGAAAACACCTGGAATCCTTGTAGTCACAAGTGAGCTGTGACGACTGCCAAGCACATCGTGAACACTCGGAGTTGTAGAGAGTCCGAAGGGCAGTACTCTGAACTGGTAGTGACTGGCTCCTGCACGGAAACGCAGAAATCATCTTGATGGCCTGTCTACTTTTATGTGGTAGTATGCATCATGAAGATCTACCGAGCACATCCAATCATCTTTTCCAAAAGCGGGAGGATAGACTGTATTGTGACCATCTGGAATTTCTGTACTCTTACAAATTTGTTCAATACACTGAGATCCAAAATCAGTCTCCAGTCCCCGGTTTTCTTTGGCACCAAAAATAGTCTCGAGTAGAATCCGGATCCTATCTGGTCTGGAGGGACTATTTGGATGACTCTTTCTTAGCAGCTTTGATATCTCTAATGCAGCTTCTTCCCTTTGACTGGGTGGAACGTCGGGTAGGTTTGTTGGGGGGGGGGGGGCAGGGCAAAGATCGAAGGGAATATGACAGCCTCTGGTTATCCTTTGTACCCAAGAATCGGCGGTGATGGTTAGCCAGGCAGAAGGGTACAAAGAGAAATTACCCCCCCCAACCACCTCCAGAGGAAAGCAGTTGGGCCGCTCTTCAGGAGCGCTGGTAGGATTGGCCAGGAAAGGAATCCCTGGAAAGTACAGTTGTGTACCTACCATAAATGTAGATGCTAGAGTGTATTCACTGTTGCAGTCATTACACTTGGGTGATCCTGCAGGCAGGCTACCCGCAGTCGGCCTGAATTCCAAAGTCCTGGTCCGGCGTCTGTTGCTGTCGCCTCTTCCTTAATGTCAGTGCGCCAGGGGTATACAAGATGCAGCAGATGCCATTTTCTTCAGTTTTTCTTGCCCCAGATGTCCCCAAGAAGGTAGGCAATACATATTGCTAATAAAAACATACAGTAAAATAAAACCAAAGGCAGCTGTAGTGGCTGCTGCCCTGGTAGAATGTGGTCTAATACTCTTGCCATGCTGTGCATAGCAGAAACGAATACAGTGTCCTATCCATTTTGAAATAGTCTGCTTTGAGATGGCCTTTCCTTGTGATCCTGCAGCATATGCTACAAACAGTTGCTCAGTTTTTCTGAAAGCTTTTGTTTTGTCCAAGAAGAAGCATAGCTGCCTGTGTATGTCCAAAGAGTGCAGAAGTCTCTCCCCTTTATTCTGGGGATTTGGATAAAATGTTGGCAAATGAATGGTTTGGTTAAGAGCCACACTGGATACTACCTTTGGCATAAATGTTGGCTTTGTCCTTAGAGAAACCCTGTCCGGATGAAAAATGGTAAAAGGTTCCACTGCCATTAATGCCTGTAACAGACTTCTTGCTGAAGTTATTGCTAGGACCAGAGCAGTTTTCCATAAGAATTTTATATCAGCTGTATTGGCTGGCTCAAAAGGAGGCAGTGTGAGCTTTTCCAAAACAAAGTAGAGGTCCCATGTAGGTATCTGTGTTCTCCTTGGGGGGTCTTATGTTTTTTGCCCCTCTGAGGTACTGTCTTAGCAGTGGATGAGACAAAATAGGAGGTTCCGTATTGTAATGAGCTGAAATGGCCGAGGCATGGATCTTAATTGATGAGAAGGATAGGCCTTTGTCCAGCATCTCAGTTAAGTATTGTAAAATCTGAGGAATATTTGGAACAAGTGGTTCAAGTCATTGTGCCTGGTTCCAAGCACAGAATCTCTTCCATTTTTCGGCATAAGATTTCCTGGTGCTGGGCCTCCTGGCTTCCAAAATGACATCCATAACAGCTTTAGAGAGAGGTATGTTCTGAGTGGTTATATTATCTGCCATGCAGCCAGATTTAAGGTTCTGAGATGGCTGTGCAGGATCAGATTGTTTTGAGTCAGAAGATGAGGAATTTGAGGTAAAGTCCAGGCTGGGCCTTGAGACAAGCTCTTTAGGATTGGGTACCACTGCTGGCGTGGCCAGTCTGGGGCAATCAGAATAATTTTTGGCTTCTCTTGTCGGACTTTTAGGAGTACCTTGGGAAGGAGGGGCAGTGGTGGAAAGGCATAAACTGTTAGGGTTTTCCAGCTGAATGATAGAGCATCCACTTTCCATGCTTGTGAGCGATAAGTCCTTGTGCAGAATCTCTGTAGTTGGCAGTTGTGAGGGGAGGCAAAAAGATGTCTGGGGATCCCCATTTCCTTGTTATCATGCTGAAGACCTGTGTATCTAGTTTCCACTCGTGAGGGTCCATGAGGTTTCTGCTTAGTTAGTCTGCCAGAGTATTTTTCTTTCCTGACGGGAATTGTGCCTTCAGATGTACTTGATAGGTCAGTGCTGTGTTCCACAAAGTCATGGCTTGCCTGCAGAAGGGGTAGGAATGTGTGCCTCCTTGCTTGTTTATGTACCACAACTGTAGTACTGTCAGTCTTTAGTAACAGTTGTCTTGGATGTAGTAGATCCTTGAAGGCTGTCAGGGCATTCTGTACAGCTAGCATCTCTTTTTGATTGATATGAAGATGCATTTGGTCCATGGGCCACGTGCCCTGAATACATTTTCCTGCCATGTGTGCCCTCCAGGCATAATCCGATGCATCTGTTAGCGTCTGCCTGGCTGTGGGTAAAGTGAGTAAACATTCTTCTAGTGACGGGCCAGTGCCCACCATCAAAACTCCTGCTGCAGGCAGGGAATAAGAGTTATTACTGTTCCCAGACTGTGGCAAAGTTGAATCCAAACACTTTTTAGATACCATTGTAGCTTCCTCATATGCAGTCTTGCATATGGAATTAGTAGGATGCAGGATGCCATGAAGCCCAAAGCCTGCAGAATTTTTCTTGCAGGTAGCTGGGTCTTTGTTGCCATCATTTGAAAGTAATGAGTCAGTTGCCTTCGCTTGTCTGGCATGAGATAAGCCATCTGGGCAGTTGTATTTAAGCTTGCACCCAGGAATATTATCTTGAGAGGGCACTAGTTTTGATTTTTTCGTTTACTGTGTACTCTAGGCAAATTAGTAATCTTTTTACAAACGCCAAATGCTTTAGTAGAATGTCCCTGCTCTCTGCTTGAATAAGGCAGTCGTCCAAGTAAGGATATATTTGAATTCCTTTTTGTCTGCAAAATGCAATTATTGGTGCCAGGCATTTTGTGAATACCCTGGGCGCAGTAGATAAGCCAAAGGGCAGTGCAGAGAATTGGTAATGCATTGAGCTAGCTATGAATCTGAGGTATCTTCTGCAAGATTGTCTGATTAGGACATGCAGGTATGCCTCTGAGGTCCAAAGTAACTAGCCAAGCCTTCTTGCCCAGCATGGGTAGAAGTTGCTGCAGTGTCAACATTTTGAATTTTGGAACTTCCAGGAAAGTTTTTAGAATAGACAGGTCCAGTTTTTGTCTCCAGGCTTGGTCCTTTCTGGGTACCAAGAAAAGTCTTGAGTAAAATCCTTGCCCCTGTTCTTGCTGTGGTACTTTTTGGATAGCCCTCATATCCATGAGAGCAGAAATTTGTTTTTGTGCCTCTGCCCATTGATTTTGTGGCAGGTCTGGCATACCTTTTGACCTTGGAAGGGTGTGAAAGTGGAACCTGTAACCCTGAGAAACAATATTCAGTACCCATTTGTCCTGGGTGATCATGTGCCAATTTTCTGAGAAAAATGCTAGTTTTCCCCCCAAGGGTGCTGCCAAAAGGTAAGTGCTTGGCATTTGTAGAAGAAAGTCATTGGGACTGTTTCCTATAAAGTTGTGATTTGTCTTCTCCGCCTTTGGGGGCTAAAGCACCCATTGTTTAGGTCTGTATGAGCCTTGGGGCTGAGATCTGCCTCTTGGGTGTCTGTATCTGCCTCTTTGTGGCCTGTCGACACTGGAAAGGACCAATTTTTAGAAGGCCAGTTCCTACTAAATCTAGGTGGCTGAACCTGTAAGAAATCCTTTACTGTCTGCATTGATTTTGCTTTATCCTCCATTTTCTTTAACACCTCTTCTGCCTTAACACCAAAGTATCATGCTGTAATGGAGCATCCAATAATTTTGCTTTAACATGATCAGGTAAACTCTGTTCTTTTAACCTAGCATGCCTTCGAATGACAGAACCTGTAACTGCAGCTCTGCAAGATGCCTCTAATGAATCAAAACCACATTGCAAAGTATGCTTTCCCACTTGTTCAGCTGCATGCAATAAATCCTGCATTTCCTTGCTCTCAGGACATTCAGAGCTTGTAAGCATTTTCTGTTTTTGCAAAGACATTAGGTATTGTTAAAATTTAAGCATATGAATCTTGCAGTTTAAAGCCCTTACAGCTGAAGTAGCAGAGGTGTAACCCCCCCCCCCCCCAATCCGTCCAGTGATCTAGAATCCCTATCAGAGGGAACAGGGTTTTTACAGTGGAAGCCTTGACCCCTTTGGGACCCTGAGAAATTATTTCTGGGTCAGCAGCAGGGTTTTTATTAAGACATTTATGAGAATCTGGAACCCTGTAGTACCTAACTGGCTTAACTGGTGCAGGGAGTAAAGAATCAGGAGTCAAACTGGATTCAGAAAAAACATCAACAATATCTAGTACAGGGGGAATAGCAAGAGGCCTGTGCTGAGGCAATAAAAAAGTCTGAGCCTTTTCTTGGATTCTGAATAATCTTGGCTCTCCCAATGGAAATGTTCCCTTATGGTGTGCAGTGTTTCCCTAAAACAGTAGTCCTCAGGAGGAGGGTCTGAAGGGATAGATTCTTCAGCATCAGAGTCCTCATAGGGAGGAAGAGAATATCCCTGTTCTGAAGAGGAATCAGAAGAAATAGAGACCTGACCAGAGGAGACTGTCAGTGTCTTACCTAGGCCTTTTATCAGGAGGGGGATGGGAGCCTCTGATCAAAGTAATTAGGTCCTCGGTCATTTTGAGTATCTGTTTCTTTGGCATGGATGACTGTCCAGGAGAATGCTGTACTTGTTTCTTTGTCTTTAAAGGTGTTTTAGACTTTGCCTTGGCTGCTGAAGAGGTCTTGATAGTAAGCTGTGTAGGTCTGAAAACACCCTCAGAAGCAGATGCCTGCTCCTCAGCTCCGGACCCATCTGAGGGAATTGTTTCTGTAGGCGCAATACATTGAGTTGCCACAGGCCAAGCTGTCTCCACGTGGGAGTCGGAGGCCGCCTGTGGCTCAGGTAGCGGGTGTCAGAGGCATCAAAAGCGCCTCACTGAAAACCGGCAAATGGCCTAGAAGCGGCATAGTCGGTTTTGGACCTCTGATGCCTGTCTTTGTCCTTGCACTTTTTATGGACGCCGGTCGTCGGTTGTTCCGATGGCATTATGTAGTTGAACCTTCGGCCAAAGTAATGAAAAGCAAAATCGAACAGAAGCTTAACAGTACGTTGGTTGAATCTAGAACAAAACCGACAACTAGCAATGTCGTGGTCAGGGCCTAGGCAAGGAATACAGTAAGAATGAAAATCCTTATGAGATATTTACTTCCCACAAGAAATACAATTGTTAACTTTTACTGACATCGGACTGGAGCAAGAAAAAGTTTCCCCAACGGGGTACTTAGCTTTATTGAAGACTTCGGATCAGAAATTCAAATGCGAAAATATCAGGAGTCGGCCGACCGGCACTTGCGAACTTCTTTTGCTTAGGGCACTGCGCGGCAAGAAAGACTGAAAAAAATGGCGTCGGCTGCATCTTGTATACCCTTGGCACACTGATGTCAGGGAAGAGGCGACAGCAACCGATGCTGGACCAGGACTTTGGAATTCAGGGCGACTGCGGGTAGCCTGCCAGCAGGATAACCCAAGTGTAATGACTGCAACAGTGAAACACGATGAACATCCCTGGTTACGCGGAACCCCTCTGCCCCGAAAAGGGAGTCTTCCCTGTGAGTTTCCCCTCTGCCTCTAGGGGAGAACTCAGCCTGTGTGTCACGGAAAGGACCCTGAGACTTTTTGTACCATATCTTCCAACTCTTATGGTTTATGGAGAAAGCCCGGGGAAGAATAACGGACACCCATGGTAGAAAGGGTCTTACCGTCCTGTTCACATCTGGCTAATGTGCTTTTAACCTTGGGTCCAAACAATGAAGAGGCTTCGATAGGAGTGTTGAGAAAGGAAGCCTTAAAGGGTTGTGCAAAATTACATAAGCGCATCCAGGCGTGTTGTCTCAGAACAATGCCTGAACTCACAGCTCTAGCTGCTCCTTCTGATGCGTGAGATATCAAGTGCATGGAGGAGTTGGATATATATTCAATGGTGGCCAGCTGAGAGGCCACTATCATGGACCTCAGACACGGCACCAGCAGACGTTTCAGAGAGCTTAGAAATTAAGTCACTTTGAAGCCTGGTAAAGTGTGCCATATAGTTCAGGGACCTGACTGCAAAGATCGCTGATGCAAAAGTATGCTTCCCTAATTCTGTCCAGAGCTCGGGACTCTGTTGGAAGGATGGATAGTCTGGCTTTCTACTTCCGCCAGGTCCTTCTTAGTTGCAGTCGCCACCACCAAAGCATCTACAGGAAGACCTGTGGACCAATGAGGGTCAGTAGCAGGAGGGGACAAAATTTTATCTGGCCTCAGGGGAATGGCCTCAACGGCGTCAAGAGCCTTCCATGCACGCTGCACAACAAGCCAGACCAGTTCGTCGGCAGGTGGAATTGGGAGTATATCCTGAGGCCCTTGCACCTGGTGTCCGCCAGGAGCGACTTGTGTACATTGCGGTCCAGAGGAGGACTGGGGAATTGATAGAACAGGATCGCCAGCAGACGCCAAAGCCTTCTCCATTAGCTGGAAGGCCAGTCCACCTGAAGAGGGGTGAATGTCCAGGACAGGGGTCACCCCTCCCGTAAGTGGCTCAGGCTGCCAACTCAGGAGTCCCTGGATGGCTGTGAAACACCAAATTATGTATGCCACAACTGACATCCTGGGTCGTAGCAAAACTCTCCTGCCACGAAGGCAACTGCGGTTCCTTAGCGAGGTCCATAAAGGGAACCGTAGAGGTGGAAGACTGCTATATCAAGGGGCTTCAAAGGCAATGAAGGAGGAGAATAAGTAGGGATCTCTGACAAGGGATGGTCACCTCTCAAGGAAGGATAATCCCTGGGGGGGGGGGGGTACCTCTGGCCAAAAGCACCTGATCCACAAGATGCAACACATCTTCAGAGGCTTCTAGTGGATTTGACGGACACGGCTGAGGGGGAGTCGGGTCTATCGAAAGATGGAGCAAGCTCGGTGCCCACCTCACATGTCTGCACTGAAAACAGAGCTTAAGGGACTGGACTACAGGTGGCTGCACCGAGGAAATAATCGGAGCCGAAGTCATGGTCTGCACAGACTATAAAGTCGGTGCCGTAGTGGTTGTCGGCGCTAAGGCTGGAACCGAAAAATATCGGTGCTGATAACTGAACTGTCAGGGCCGAGAGGGTAGTCGGTGCCGGGAAAGTTGTCGGAGCTGATGTCGTTAACAGTCTGCATCGACTGGATAGTCGATGCCGGTGGAGAGGTCTGAACAGAGGAGTCCCTCGGTACCGATACGGTAAAGGGCACACTAGTCTGTGCCAAAATCACAGGTGGTGCCGAAGGTCTAGGCACTGAAAGCGCTGGAGCCGAAGTAGTCAGATCCGAAGTGGGGACGAAGGAAGAGACTTGGCCTTTACATGTTCATCACTCGTTCTTATGGGATCTTGGAAGGGTTTAAGCCCCCGACCCAGAAATAGCCTCTGAAAAGGAAGATTCAATTAAGCCCTTCAATAAATTTATTTTTCCTCTCAATCAACGTCCTGTTAGAGAAATTCTTACAAATCCCACAGGGTGGGTCAACTGTTAAATGAGGCATACCTAAGCAAGACACACACACACAGGGAATATACATCTGAAGTAGGTAACTTATGCCCACAATCTGATCTCAAATTCTGGACTACATTTTTTATCTAAGAAATAAACTTAGAAGACTGGAAAAACAAACTAGCGAAAACCACCGCTAATTCAAAAGCCAAGAACTCGACTCAGGCCAGTCCAAAACGTAAAAACCATGAAAAACAACAAATTTTATTAAGCTACTGTAAAAGCTTTTCGTTAGTACCTTGCGCTAACTTCTTCAGACAAGCAAAACATTCCCACCATTACAAGTGAGTTTAAATACCAGCATTTAAACACTTAACCACGCCCCTTGCTCTCCCTTTAGCTCCTTCAAGGTACAGATCACAGCTAACTAAGGTGCATTTGCAATTCTCTGTTAACATAATAAAAAATAAAACATTCATACATAGACTGTAATAATAGCAGGCTTTGAAACTGAAAGAAAAAAGCCCAATATTTTGAGTATAAAACTGTATAAAGTAGATAAACTATATAAAAATAACAATGTTCAACCTACAGCATAAATACTAATAATGGAAGCGCAACGCTTCCTAATCAAAAATTACCTATGCATACATTGTATCTTGCCTGCTTTCAAGTAAAATAACTAATGTAATGATTATAATAGTTATAATGAAATTAATGCATACTGTTCTAAGTATCTAAATAACTAGAACAGCTACCCAAGAAAAATAATATATTAATCATATTTCACTAAATAATAAAAATATAGAAATATAAAATGACATGTAACATAATATAACAAATTTAGGCTACTCAGTATAGGATTAATACTGTCATTAAATAAAACAGGTCTAAAAGTTAGCATATCCAGACCTAAAATTACTAAATAATATATATTGTAAAATAATGATGATGTATAATCTTAACAATAACTGATAACTATTAACCCTCCACCACTGTCGACTAATAAAGAGTTATAAAACCATTAATTTGTCGACTCTCATTTTTTGACTCATTTAAAAAAAAAAACAAAAAAAACGAAAACAAACAGCTCGTCACCTCTTCAAACTTTTAAGTTTTAAAAAACTAATGGATAACGAGCTGTTAAGACCAGGGGGTTGATATGCTTCCAATCTTAATTGTCAAAGAAGCTCTTTACATTCTAATCTATATGTCTCAGGTCCATAAGAACTGGTATTATGCAGTTGATCTATAACCATAAATGTAAACTCATGGTTTGGGTTGTTCTGAATATGCATAGCCAAAGCATTGTCCATTTTCATTCTTCTTATGGCATACAAATGCTCGTACATTCTTTCCTGGAGTATCCTCTCAGTCTTGCCAATGTAAAAACTGGGGCATGATGAACATTGAGCAAGGTATACCATTTGGGTACTGGAACAAGTGAAACGTCCCCTGATGAGGAATTTCCTGTTCTTAACTGTAAAGGCTGTACCTGCATGGACAAATCTGCAATACTTGCACATATTACATTTATACATCCCTGATCTTGGTGTTACTAAATTTCACGTAGATTCCAGAATATTTTTGATGTTGGGGCCCCTTCTGTATTAATGGGGCTTTATCAAAAATTGGACCTCCAAGTCACTCAGGGGAAAGTAATCACCAGTTCCTCTTATAGTAACTGTCATTGGCATCTGTATTAAAAGTTAAAATAAAATTGGACCTGGACATGTTTCCCTGAGAATCAGGGCATACAGGTGATGGTAAATGACTCAATTCAGGAACAACATGACTCAAGATAGAAGAAAAATAGCCATTAGCTCTCTTGGTCTTAACTTCAAAACACAACTCATCAATCAAGGTTTCTGGATAACCTCGATCCAGAAATAAATTGGCTATGAAATCACACTCTTCCAAAAATTCACTATCCCTTGACACCATTCTAGCTGCTCTTACAAGTTGTCCTTTGACTATAGCCTTTTTCTGGTGAAGCGGATGGTCACTATCATAATGTAGATAATTAGAGAAAGTTGATTTCCGACGGATTCTGGCTCCAAACTGACCTAGACTTCTGTCTTTATAAAGTTCCATATCCAAATAGGATATCTTCATATCTAATGTACAAGTAAATTTCAAAAAGTCAGGCGAATTATTGAAGCCGATCACTAAGTCTTGGGCTTCTTCCAGTGAGCCATTAAACAAGATAAAAATGTCGTCCAAGAATCTTATGTACAGAACGACTTTCTCTTGAATAATATTATTGGGAAAGGCAAACGTTCTTTCCCAATGAGTCATGATCAAATTAGCTACACTGGCGCCACACTGAGACCCCATAGGCACACCAATCAACTGATGGAACCATCTGTTATTGAATGTGAAATAGTTACATGTCAAAATAATATTCAATAATTCGCTCACCATCGATATCTCTGGGTGGAGCTTGGTAATAAATCATCTCCAATTGAATCCATTCAAGTGCTACCTCATGGGGAATTGAATATAAATCAATGACGTCAATGGTCAGAAAATAGGCATGTCCTTCAAAGGTAGCTAGCCCAACTTTTTCCAAAAAGGACCAAGAATCTCTGGCTATGTGTGGTACCTGCGATACATACTGTTTGAGGATGGTGTCTACTACCTTCGCTGCTGCATAGGTAATACTACCCCTCGCGTTCACTAATTGGCACATAGGGGGATCACCAATACCTTTATGAATCTTGGGATTCCCAAATAATGCTGGAATGCGTGGTGAGGGTACTGAAATAAAATTGTAAATGTCCATACCCAGAGACCCACTAATTAACATGTCTTCAAAGTATGACCGTACACGGTTCATACTAATATTCAATTCATTCTTAGATACTACTCTAAGTCTCTGTATTAAGTATCGCTAAAAGTCTATCTATAAATTCATCCTGTTCTATAGCTACTAATCCACCTACTTTGTCAGGTTTCATTATTCTGACAGAACTGAGAGCTTCCAATGAGTCCAATTCAATTTTGGAAATGTTGAAGTGGGTCTGTCGTTTACACTTAAGCAAATTCTTAATGTCCACATCACACGTGTTCAAACACTCCCAAGCGAGGGGCCAAAGGTGGATTATATGTACTTGGAATGTGATACATAGGCCTTGGTTGGACAGTCTCTCCCAATAAAAGGGCCAAGTTCAACTTTCTCACAAAAAGTTTAAGGTCTAAAATTGATTTATCAACACTAGCACGTCTAGAGGGTATAAAAGTTAAGCCCTTTGCTAAAATGTCAACAAGGGATTGGGAGAAAACAAAATTTGAATAATGATATATTTTGAAGTCCTTCCCTGTGTTATATATCACTTCAAAGGGTTTATTTGATCCGGTATTAGAAAATCTAACATCTTCCATCAGTTCTTCCTCTATTTGTATTTGTTTCTCGTCATTCTGCTCGATGTTTGTTGAGACGAGGCTTGTGTCTGAAAATTTACCCAGACCAATCCTGTATCAAATTGACTTGGATTATCAGTATCATCTCCCTGCTCCATCTAGACTCAGTCTCTCTTGAATGGCCCCCTTGTTCTGCCCCATAACTGGTGTTATATCGCCCTCTCCACAGGGCCTCACTGGATGTTTCGGTAGATTAGGGTTAATTTTCAGAAAATTACCCTGAGACTTAGGGGGTTTTGGATATGCTACACCATCCTTATAAGCCCTTAATGTCTCTGTAATTTTTTGACTTTAGTTGAGGTAATCTGTTATATAGTGGTCAATACTAGTATATGACCTTTCATATTCAAATCTATACCTTGGGAAACAAACATCAGTTTTTATCTCTTCATCTAACACGGATTATTCCTTATTCAACTCATTAAAAGTCTCTTGATAATGTACACTAATTAGGTTTAACAACTCATTCCCATGTCTATCAAACAGGGCCATCAAATCCTGGTGGAATTTAGAACCTTCCTCTAGTCTTGTTGGGTATTTTCAGGATCGGAGGCCTTTGGGGACTATGTGTGCTTCCCCACATTCATTGAAATATGCCACCTCAAGTTGTAATTTTCTACTTAAGTAGTTTTTGATCAAATACATGTAATTTAGTAGGCAAACTCACATTCTCGTGTTCAATAACTTCATTACTACCTCAGTCGTTTTCGAATCCAAAACGGAACGACCTATTAAGCCATTCATTTAAATTAAAATTCACATGCCTTCCCTTTTGGCCATCCGAGATGCTGTTCTGTTGTGCTAAACCAAGTGCACCATGGGGGCTCTTACAGCCACTTACTATATTCTTCATATTCCCGTCTCGTTCTTGCGTCAACAAATGAGTTGTAAGGTTAGGTAGAACCTTCGATTCATTAATAATTCCGTTAGGTGAAGTCAAATCCAAAGATAAAGTTAAAGGCATCCGCAAGGAGCGTGTTTGTGAAGTATTAAGTCCATTTATTAATGAAGTACTCTGCGAAAGACATTCCACACGTTGTGTTTTCCACTTTCTCATTATTAATGAATCTGAGGTTCTACCTATCTGAGGTTCTACCTAACCTTACATCTCATTTGTTGACGCAAGAACGAGAAGGGAATATGAAGAATTTAGTAAGTGGCTGTAAGAGCCCCTCAGGTGCACTTGGTTTAGCACAACAGAACATCTCGGATGGCCAAAAGGGAAGGTATGTGAATTTTAATTTAAATGAATGGCTTAATAGGTCGTTCCGTTTTGGATTCGAAAACTACTGAGCTAGTAATGAAGTTATTGAACACGAGAATGTGAGTGCCTACTAAATTACATGTATTTGATCAAAAACTACTTCAAAGTAGAAAATTACAACCTGAGGTGGCATATTTCAATGAATGTAGGCAAGCGCACATAGTCCCTAAAGGCCTCCGATCCTGGCAATACCCAACAGGACTAGAGGAAGGTTCTAAATTCCACCAGGATTTGATAGCCCTATGTGATAGACATGGGAATGAGTTGTTAAACCTAATTAGTGTACATTATCAAGAGACTATTAATGAGTTGAATAAGGAATTATCCGTGTTAGATGGAGATAAAAACTGATGTTTGTTTTCCAAGGTATAGATTTGAATATGAAAGGTCATATACTAGTATTGACCACTATATAACAAAGATTACCTCAACTAAAGTCAAAAAATTACAGAGAGACATTAAGGTTTAAGGATGGTGTAGCATATCCAAAACCCCCTAAGTCTCAGGGTAATTTTCTGAAAATTAACCCTAATCTACCAAAACATCCAGGGAGGCCCTGTGGAGAGGGCGATATAACACCAGTTATGGAGCAGAACAAGGGGGCCATTCAAGAGAGACTGAGTCTAGAAGGAGTGGATGGAGCAAGGGAGCAGGGAGATAATATTGATAATCCAAGTCAATTTGACACAGGATTGGTCAGGGTAAAGTTTCAAACACAAGCCTAGTCACCTCAACAAACATAGAGCAGAATGACGAGAAACAAATACAAATCGAGGAAGAACTGATGGAAGATGTTAGATTTTCTAATACCCGATCAAATAAACCCTTTGAAGTGATACATAACACAGGGAAGGACTTCAAAATATATAATTATTCAAATTCTGTTCTCCCAATCCCTTGTTGACATTTTAGCAAAGGGCTTAACTTTTATACCCTCTAGACGTGCTAGTGTTGATAAATCAATTTTAGACCTTAAACTTTGTGAGAAAGTTGAACTTGGCCCTTTTATTGGGAGAGACGGTCCAACCAAAGCCTATGCATCACATTCCAAGTATATATAATCCACCTTTGGCTCCTTGCTTGGGAGTGTTCGAACACGTGTGATGTGGACATTAGGAATTTGCTTAAGTGTAAACGACAGACCCACTTCAACATTATCAAAATTGAATTGGACTCATTGGAAGCTCTCAGTTTTTCTTCTATTAGAATAATGAAACCTGACAAAGGAGGTGGATTAGTAGCTATGGAACAGGATGAATATATAGATAGACTTTTAGCGATACTTTCTACGGAGACTTTGAGAGAAGTATCTACGAATGAATTGAATATTAGTATGAACCGTGTGCGGTCATACTTTGAAGACATGTTTATTAGTGGGTCTCTGGATATGGACATTTACAATTTTATTTCAGTACCCTCACCATGCATTCCAGCATTATTTGGGAATCCCAAGATTCAGAAAAGTACTGGTGATCCCCCTATGTGCCAATTAGTGAAAGCGAGGGGTAGTATTACCTATGCAGCAGCGAAGGTAGTAGACACCATCCTCAAACGATATGTATCGCAGGTACCACACATAGCCAGAGATTCTTGGTCCTTTTTGGAAAAAGGTGGACTAGCTACCTTTGAAGGAAATGCCTATTTTCTGACCATTGATGTCATTGATTTATATTCTTCAACTCCCCATGAGGTAGCACTTGAATGGATTCAATTGGAGATGATTTATTACCAAGCTCCACCCAAAGAGATATCGATGGTGAGCGAATTGTTGAATATTATTTTGCATGTAACTATTTCACATTCAATAACAGATGGTTCCATCAGTTGATTGGTGTGCCTATGGGGTCTCCGTGTGGCGCCAGTGTAGCTAATTTGGTCATGACTCACTGGGAAAGAACGTTTGCCTTTCCCAACAATATTATTCAAGAGAAAGTCATTCTGTACATAAGATTCTTGGATGACATTTTTATCTTGTTTAATGGCTCACTGGAAGAAGCCCAAGACCTAGTGATCGGCTTCAATAATTCGTCTGACTTTTTGAAATTTACTTGTACAATAGACATGGAGAAGATATCCTATTTGGATGTGGAACTTTATAAAGACAGAAGTCTAGGTCAGTTTGGGGCCAGAATCCATCGGAAATCAACTTTCTTTAATTCTTATTTACATTATGATAGTGACCATCCGCTTCACCTAGTCAAAGGACAACTTGTAAGAGCAGCTAGGATGGTGTCAAGGGATAGTGAATTTTTGGAAAAGTGTGATTTCATAGCCAATTTATTTCTGGATCGAGGTTATCCAGAAACCTTGATTGATGAGTTGTGTTTTGAAGTTAAGACCAAGAGAGCTAATGGCTATTTTTCTTCTATCTTGAGTCATGTTGTTCCTGAACTGAGTCATTCACCATCACCTGTATGCCCTGATTCTCAGGGAAACATGTCCAGGTCCAATTTTATTTTAACTTTTAATACAGATGCCAATGACATAGTTACTATAATTAAGAGGAACTGGCGATTACTATCCCGAGTTACTTGGAGGTTCATTTTTTGATAAGGCCCCATTGATAACATACAGAAGGGCCCCTATCAAAAATATTCTGGAATGTACGCAAAATTTAGTAACACCAAGATCAGGGATGTATAAATATAATATGTGCAAGTATTGCAGATTTGTCCAGGCAGGTACAGCCTTTACAGTTAACAGGAAATTCTCATCAGGAGATGTTTCACTTGTTCCAGTACCCAAGTGGTATATACCCTGCTCAATGTTCATCATGCCCCAGTTTTTACATTGGCAAGACTGAGAGGAAACTCCAGGAAAGAATGTACGAGCATTTATATGCCATAAGAATGAAAATGGACATTGCTTTGGCTATGCACATTCAGAACCCCCCAAACCATGAGTTTACATTTATGGTTATAGATCAACTGCATAATACCAATTCTTATGGACCTGAGACATATAGATTAGAATGTAAAGAGCTTCTTTGGCAATTAAGATTGAAGCATATCGCCCTCCCTAGTCTTAACAGCTCGTTATCCATTAGTTGTTTTTTAAAACTTGTAGACAGTGGTGGAGGGTTAATAGTTATCAGTTATTGTTATGATTATACATCATGATCATTATTTTACAATATATATTATTGATTCATATTTTATTTAGTAATTTTAGGTCTAGATACGCTAACGTTTAGACCGGTTTTATTTAATGATCGTTATTAATCCTATACTGAGTAGCCTAAATTTATGTTATATTATATGCTACGTCATATTTCATATTTCTATATTATTTTTATTTAGTGAGATATGATTAATATTATATTTTTTTTTGGGGTAGCTGTTCTAGTTATTTAGATACTTAGGACAGTATGCATTAATTTCATTATATCTATTATAATCATTACATTAGTTATTTTACTTGAAAGCAGGCAAGATGCAATGTATGCATAGGTAATTTTTGATTAGGAAGTGTCGCGCTTCCATTATTAGTATTTATGCTGTAGGTTGAACATTGTTATTTTTATGTTATTATATATTTTATCTACTTTGTACAGTTTTATAATCAAAATGTTGGGCTTTTTTCTTTCAGTTTCAAAGCCTATTTTTACAGTCTCTGTGTATGAATTTTTTATTTTTATGTTAACAGAGAATTGCAAATGCACCTTAGTTAGTTGTGATCTGTACCTTTAAGGAGCTAAAGGGAGAGCAAGGGGCGTGGTTAAGTGTTTAAATGCTGGTATTTAAACTCACTTGTAATGGTGGGAATGTTTTGCTTGTCTGAAGTTAGTGCAAGGTACTAACGAAAAGCTTTTACAGTGGCTTAATAAAATTTGTTTTTCATGTTTTTTACTTTTTGGACTGGCCTGAGTAGAGTTCTTGGCTTTTTGAATTAGCGGTGGTTTTCACTACATTTTTTATCTGCCATATTAGGAAAGTAGGAAACCCAGAAAAAATACCAGCAATGGTAGAAGAAATACCCGAAGGTAAGGAGGAAAGGGGTTTACAAACGATGGTTAAAAAAAAAAATTTACCTCGCGGTAAAGAGAAGGAAGGGGATTGAAAAGATTCAAGAGATAGTTGTTAAATGCGATAAGGTAAGAGAAAAAGTACAGTTTGTACCTACCATAAATGTAGATGTTAGAGTGTTCACACTGCTGCTGTCATTACACTTGGGTTTATCCTGCCATCAGGCGGTTCCCCCAGTCGGCCTGAGTTCCAAAGTCTTGGTCCGGCGTCGGTTGCTGTCACCTCCTCCCTCACGTCAGTGCGACAGGGGTATATAAGAAGCAGCAGACACCATTTTCTTCTGTTTTTCTTGCCCCAGATGTCAGGTGCCCCCAAATAGGTAGGCAATTCAAACTGTTAATAAAACATAAATAAGACAAGCAAACAACAACTTTCAGTTATCAGCAAATACTCCCCATAGGTAGTAAAGGGTAGTTGACCTAGATACGTACCAGCAATAAAGAGGGGAAGGAAGGAGGGTAACCTGGACTGCAGCAGTGTGAACACTCGAACATCTACATTTATGGTAGGTACAAAACTGTACTATGTTCATCGTGTTACACTGCTGCAGTCATTACACTTGGGTAGAATCCCAAAGCTGAGGTAGGGTGGCTGGTTCTAAAATGCATTCGGGGTGGCTATAAAGCCCTGCAGCACTGCAGAGGCGAAGCCAGCTCTGGATTTGGAGTATAGAGGCAGGTGGTAATGCTTGGTGAAGGTATGCGCAGAGCTCCATGTTGCTGCTTCCAAAATATCCTTGGTAGGTAGTCCTCTGAGGTAGGTCATTGAAGTGGCTGTTGCCCTGGTGGAGTGAGATCTAATGCTGGTAGGCACAGGTTTTCCATGGTGTGTATAGCAGAAACATATGCAATGTCCTATCCATTTGGAAATAGTTGTTTTGAAATGTCTTTTCCCTGTGTTCCTGCAGCATATGCTACCAATAATTGCTCAGATTTTCTGAAAGCTTTGGTTTTGTCCAAGTAGAAGCGCAACTGCCTGTGAATGTTCAGAGAGCGCAGTAGTCTCTCCCCTTTATTCTGTGGTTTTGGATAAAAGGTTGGCAAGTGAATAGTTTGGTTTAGAGACTCGCTTGAAATCACCTTGGGCATAAAAGTAGGGTTAGTTCTTAAGGACACTCTGTCCTGGTGGAAAATGAGGAAAGGTTCCACTGCCATTAGTGCTTGTAATTCTGAAACTCTTCGTGCTGATGTTAGTGCCAGGAACAGAGCAGTTTTCCAAGAGATATATTTTAATTCTGCTGTGCTAGCTGGCTCAAAAGGAGGCAAGATTAATTTTTCCAAAACAAAGTTGAGGTCCCAAGTTGGAGTAGGTGCTCTATGGGGTGGTCTTATGTTTTTTGCCCCTCTGAGGTACTGTTTTAGCAAGGGATGAGAGAAAATTGGTGGATTCGTGTTGTAATGAAGAGATGGCAGAGGCGTGGATCTTTATGGATGAAAAGGAAAGGCCTTTGTCCAGCATCTCAGTCAAATATTGTAGTATGTGATGAATGTTTGGCACAAGAGGGTTAAGGCTGAGAGAGCCTGGTTCCAGGCCCAGAATCTCTTCCATTTATCCGAATAGACTTTCCTGGTACTAGGCCTTCTGGCCTCCAGGATGACATCCATAACAGTTTTGTAGAGAGGCATTGCTTGTTTGGCTAAGGTATCTTCCATGCAGCTAGGTTTAAGGTCTTTAGCTGGCTGTGGAGTATGTTTGTTGTTCTGAGACAGCAGATGTGGTATTCGAGGCAAAATCCAGGGTGGTCCTTGTGCCAAGTTTTTTAAGATTGGGTGCCAGTGCTGGCGTGGCCAGTCTGGTGCAATCAGGATCATCTTTGGCTTCTCTTGCCTGGCTTTTAAGAGTACTTTTGGAAGAGGCAATGGTGGGAAAGCGTATACTTGTAAGTTTTTCCAGCTGAATGAGAGGGCATCCACTTTCCATGCTTGTGGATGGTAACTCCTTGTGCAGAATTTCTGTAGCTGGCAATTCCTTGCGGATGCAAACAGATCTATGTCCGGACTCCCCCATTTTCGTGTCATCATTCTGAATGTTTGTGGATTCAATTCCCATTCGTGGGGATCCATGATATTTCTGCTTAAGTCGTCTGCCAGTGTGTTTTTCTCTCCTGGCAGGAATTGTGCTTGTAGATGAACTTGATGGTTTACAGCTGTGTTCCACAAGGTCATGGCTTGTCTGCAGAGGGGGTAGGAATGGGTGCCCCCTTGCTTGTTTATGTACCACATAACTGTGTTGTCTCTGTCTTTAGTAGTAGTTGCCCTGGAAAGGTCCTTGCAGGTCCTTGAAAGCTATAAGAGCATTTTGTACAGCTAGCATTTCTTTTTGGTTGATGTGAAGATGCCTTTGTTGTATGGGCCACTTGCCCTGAATACATTTTCCTGCCACGTGTGCTCCCCAGGCATAATCCGATGCATCTGTTGTCAGTGTTTGCCTGGACGTGGGTTGAGTAAAAGGCTGACCCTTATTGTGGTGACAAGCCTGAGCCCACCATCGAAACTCCTTCTGAAGGCAAGGTATTAGTGGTATAAATGTTTCCAAACAGTGACAGTGTTGAGACCATACATTCTTTAGGTACCATTGCAGTTTCCTCATATGCAGTCTGGCATATGGAATTAGTAGTATGCAAGATGCCATGTAGCCCAAGGCCTGCAGAATTTTTCTTGCAGGGAGATGGGTCTTTGTTGCCATCAATTGAAAGTATTGAGTCAGATGTCCTTGCTTGTCTGGCACGAGATAAGCCATCTGGGCCGTTGTGTTCAAGCTGGCACCCAGGAATATTCCCTTGTGAGGGCATTAGTTTTGATTTCTTTTAGTTTACTGTGTACCCCAGGCAACAACTTTTTTACAAACTCCAGATGCCTTAGGAGAATGTCTTTGCTCTGTGCCTGACGGCAGGATAACCCAAGTGTAATGACTGCAGCAGTGTAACACGATGAACATCTATCTAGTAACTTTTCTGTGAGAAAAGGGTGTTTTAGATTAGTATGACAAAAATTTTTGTACTTGGCTCAAGAGACGTAGCTTGACACGACTGAATGGCGATGTGGCAAACGAAATCCGAGGCAACAGGGAGATGGGAATTCTGGGTAAGAGTTTTAGCTCGAGAGTTTGTAGCTGACGCGAGTTTGGAAGATGGCCGGCTTGGTTCAGAGGTCGGAACAGATACCCAAATGTAAGGAATGAACGAGGATTAACAGTATCAGATCCAAGGTTACTCCAAGAGGTGGGTTGGTAGATAGGGAAACCAAACCTGACGAGGCCAGTACGGAGCAATGATGCTTTCTGTAACACGTTTGGAATGAGTTGAAGGGGGGGGGGGGGAGGCATAAAGTAATCCCGAGGGCCAATCGTGAACCAGTACAAATCTGGGTGGCCTGCCCTTTGGGGGAATAAGGGCAGTAGTTGCTGCATTCGGTATTCTTGGGAATGGCAAAAAGGTTGCAGCAAGGCTGGCCCCATCTGCGGAAAATCATCGCCACAATATCTGAGTGACCACTTGAGGTAACAGGAGAGTCCTGCTGAGTCTGTCCACTATCGCACTGGATTTCCCAGGGATGTGCATTGCAATTACAAAGTGTTGAGAAGCAATCGCCTTTACCAATTTCTTAATGCCTCTCGACAGAGGGTAAGATCTGGTTCCTCCTTGTCTGTTTATATACCACACTACCGACATGTTGTCGGTCTGAATTGCAATTGTTCCTAGAGGAAGAGAGCACTGAAGTGCCTGCAAAGCATAAAGCACCTCTCTCATCTCTAGAATGTTTATATGCAGATGGTTCTCGTGGTCCTGCCATAAACCCTGAGGTGCCCTTCCCAGATAATGACCCCCTCCGATCTAGGGAGCGTCCATAGTTAACACTGCCTTTGGTTGGGGAAACCCAAAGGGATGACCTAGATACACAGCTGGTCTGTCTGAAGCCATCAAGTTAAATTTCTCTTGCAAGACTCCATGATGTATATCTTATGTGAAAGAGGGAGATCTTGCATCGACCACTGTGCCAATAAAAGCCATTGTAGGAGTCTCATGTGAAATTTGGCTAAGGGCACCAGCAGAATGGCAGCAGCCATGGTTCCCAGGGTCTGTAACACTTGTCTGGCCTGGACTTTTTGTTGAAATCAAAATGTTTACCTGTTGATGCAGGGAGTGGATTCGATCTGGGGTGAGTCTTGCCATCATGTCTAGAGTTTAACTCTGCTCCTAAGACTATGTTGTGACAGTAACAAGGCAGATTTTTCTTGATTTATAGTGATGCCCAGCTTGTTGCAAAGAAGGGTTTTGTCCCTGGCCTGAGATAGAAGATGCCTGGTGGAGGCGGTGAGTAGCCAATCGTCCAGATATGGAAACACTCTGAATCCCTGACGTCTCAGGTGAGCAGTGACCACTGCCATACATTTGGTGAACACTCCAGGGGCTGTAGTGAGGCCAAAGGGCAGGGCTCGAAATTGGTTGCGACTGGCTCCCAGCCGGAATCGCATACACCTTCTGGACCGCCTGTCCATTTGTATATGGTAGTACGCATCCTTGAGATCACTAGACCACATCTAGTTGTCTTTTCCCTAAGAAAGGGAATATCCGACTGCAGGGTTCCCATCCGGAACTTTGTTTTCTTTACAGATTTGTTTAATCTTCCGAAATCTAGGATGGATCTCCAGTCCCCTGCCTTTTTTGGCAGAAAAAAGAGCCTTGAATAAGTTCCAGATCCTATCTGGTCTGCGGGGACTTCTTTGATGACTCTTGTCCAGCAACAATTGAATCTCTAGAGTTGCCAAATCCTTTTGAGTGGGTGGAAGGTCTGGTACGGACTTTTGTTTTGGAGGGGAGGAAGAAAAGGGAATGAGGTAACTTCTGGATATTATCTCTTGTACCCAATTGTCTTGAGAAATTTGTTGCCAGGTGTTTGGGTATAATGACAAGCGACCCCCAACTGCCTCCAGAGAAGGACAGGCGGGTCTCCTTTCAGGAGCGCCGGTAGGGCCTATCAGAGAAGGACTCCCTGGCACCATGATTCTGCGGACCCCCTCTGCCGCGAGGGTGGCATCTTCCATTATAACTTCCCCCTCTACAACTGGGGAAAGAATAATCACGTGCATCCGAGAAACTGTTTTGGGATTTGCGGAATGACATTTTTCTGCCCCTTTGACCTTTGGGATAAGGTCTGGAAGGGGCAGAAAATTGGACTCCCACAGTAGACAAGGTTTTCCCGAGCTTCTCTGGTCAGTCTCTTACCACGGGTCCAAACAAGGCTGAACCATCAAAAGGGGCGTTGGTAAATTAAGGCATGAAAGGGTCAGCAAAGTTACAAAGGCGCATCCAGAAATGTCTCCTGAGAGTTTCCTGAAGCAGCTGCTCTACTCGGTCCATCAGCTGCATAGCAGATTGGCCTCATGGAGGAGTTTGTGACAGAGGTAAGGGTAGCTAGCTGTAAGGATACCTTGCCTGTGGATCCTGCAGCTAACTGCTCCTTGAAGGATATATCCCTAGTTCTTTGATGAGATCCCTTTGAAGTCTAGCGAAATGGGATAAATAGTTCAGCAACCGCAAGGTGAAGGTCGATGAAGAGAACACGCATTTCCTGTATCTATCCATAGTCCTAGAGTCTATTAGAAGGATGGACAGATCCCGTATCTATCCACAGTCCTAGAGTCTATTAGGAGGATGGACAGATGAAGAGGTTTCTGACAATTCCTTCTTCGTGGCCGCTGCCACCACCATGACATCTACGGGAACACCGTTTGTTAAAAATTCCTTTTCTTTAGGGGTCGTAATCGATTTGTTAGGCCTCCTCGGAACAGGTTCCACAGTGCCCGGCGAAGTACATGCTTTTCTGGAAATGACTAAAGTTGTAATAAGGAAGAGTCACCCAGGAGGTGGAAGGATGAGATCCGAAAGCCTCCAGGTATACTGAATAGTCTTCCGAAGGGTTGATAGGCTGCCAATCACCCCTCTGTTTCCGGATCTTCAGGATGTCAGCAAGAGAGACAGTCGGGGGGGATCTTGGGGACCCTTCGGATTCATCCAAGTCAGTATCTGAAGTGTGACTCAGGGGATACTCAGAAGTCCCAGAAGAGGAGGCACCACCCACAGTGGTCACCTGGGGCTCCCGATCTCTACGCTTAGGAGGGGATGGAAAAGATAGACACAGGCACCTGGTGGGGAATAGTAAGTGGATCCGAGAGCGGTGCCATCTGAAAGGACAGCATCCTCTCTGCTACCACGAAAGCACCCCCACAGCGCTCCAGAGAATGCAGGAGATTGGCTCATAGACAGAGGTAGGCGACGAGCTCAACCAAGCTGAAGCACCAAGAGGGAGAGTTGGATACGAAGACATACCGTGCAGACCCTCACCCCCGGAGCACACCGGAGAGTATTGACTCTCAGATGTCTCAGCACTGGATGGAGCCCAAGACACCAGAGCTGAAGTCGGAACCGAAGAAGCCGGCAAGGGTCTCGGGCCCGACTGTTCCACTACAATAAGATCCATACGCTCCAGGTCCGAAGACGTTAGGGTAATCTGAAGAGGAATCAAGGAAAGTGGAGCAGACACAGGCGGCTCAGATGCCTTTAGGGCCAGAGATGAAAGCAATTTAGCCAGGGCCGGTGTGCATACCCATCTTTTCACCTGCTCTACATCATCTGAAAGACTCCTGGAGGAGCGGGTGGACAAAGGGAGATCTCCTAGACTCCAATATAGGAGATGTCAAGACTGCCGACACAACAGAGATGTCAAGACTGGCGACACGACCGTCGGATCCAAAGCTGGGGGTCCGAGGAGTAGAAAACTCAGTCGGCTCCTTTCACACTAATGGCGCCGAAGAGGTTGGTGATGCAGACTTGTCGGAGCAGAGAGCCCTCTGTTCCAAAATCTTTGTGCGTGGCTCTGTATTTGGAGTAGAAGATGGCCTTTTTCTCGATGACTTAGAGCCCTCATCCAAAGCTTTCTGAAACAAAAGACCTTTGGCCATTACCTGCAGAACTCTACTACTAAAACTGTGACAAATGTATGGCACCGAGACAGTAAACACAATTAGTGTACGCATCTGTAAACATCTTCACAGCACACTTTACACATTTCTTGAACCCAGAAGGCTTTTGCTCCTTGGGTTCTTTAGAGGAGTCCTTCAAACTCTCCTTAGATTTTTTTTTTTTAAAGACAAAACAAACTACTAAAACTAGTTTTAACTTTTTTAAACTTTAAAAAAATATTTTATATATAAATGGAATCCTCTAACTGAAACTGATTCTACCGAAAGGGGAAAGGGACAGAACCCTCTAACTTAAACAGGTTCTGACCTGGGAGTGAAAACGGCCCTGAAACTTAATGGGCCCAGCAAGGCCTCAAAAACGGCACACTCTAAAATGGGACGGAAAGACTTAAAAGGGTTCTAATGCCGACAACATGAACAGCTAACAGTTAGGAGTATATAGGGAAGAAAAAACACAGCAACTTGCTAGGAAAAATAGCAAATAATTGAAAAATTATATTTAAGAGCCAACTGAAGAAATGTCTTAAAGCTTGCGCGGCAAACTAGATCTGGGGATGTAGCCTGGGGCATCATGGGACAGGGACTAGCCCTGAGCCACTGAGAGCTCTCGAGCTTTAGTACTCAGCAGAGTCGGAGCAAAGGTTCAGCTCCAAACCCAACCAGCAAGAATTAGTGAGATAGAACTACATAACTTCAAGAGTTTAAAGAATTTAAATAAAAAAAATTGACTTGCTAGAGGACATCGGCTGACGTGTCTTGCTATCAGAGCAGCAAACGAGCTCTGAGGTAATGGAGAGAGAGGCACTGTGGGTAGAGTCTTAACTCAAGAGTTTTACTGGCTGGCATGAGCTGTACAACATCTGAGCCGGTTCTGAGAATTAGAACAGAATCCCACTGGTCAAGAATGAATGAAAATTGACATCAGATTCTCAGGTTTTCCTTACATTGCTCTGCCCTTGTCCCCCAATTCTATTTTTTTGAAAATCTCTTCCTGGGCAGTATCACTCAGCCAGCCTTTTTTATTTCATTTCAACCTCTGATTTTGCAGCTTTATCACCTTGCTTGACTATTTGTTTAAAGCTTCTTCCATTTTTCCAGATTTTTGTTGTTTGTGTTATCCACCCCATCAGTGTTTCGTTTATTTTAACCAGGTCTGTGTGCAATTGTCTTGTATCTTCCTGTAGACTACTGGAATTCATGTCTGGAGGTTGCACTGTTTTTTGCTGAATAGCTGCAGAACTTCCCTCAGTGTTTCTTCCTAACTTTTACTAACTTTTTCCACATCCTAGAGTTCTTTTTTCTAGGCCATACACTTACTAGCCAGTTACTGACATTTACCCATAAAGACAAGTCTACTAAACAGAAGCCTGCTAGTCATCTCCACAGAGTTTCGATTTTCACACTGGGAGAGAGCAGGAATAAAGCTGTTACTCAATGTGCAGCCATCTTGGAAGTCCCATTAATAACTTTTGACGGAAGACTTAATACACACGATATAGAGAAAACTGTTACTATCTGTTAAAACTAGCACTAATACTTTGTTATATGCTAGTGCACACCCTCTACATTTACTGCACTAATGAAGGGTGAATTTTAGATTAGAGCTACAAAATTTTATATACATATAAACTGACAGACATTTTTAAAAAAAGGTCATTGCATGCATGTTACTAATTCTTTAAGAGAAGCATCAG
>NC_056743.1:685641485-685748251 GCF_019279795.1 Protopterus annectens
GCAGACAGCAGGGTTTTTGTGGCCACCTGTGTGAAGTCAGTCACCAAATTAGTTTTTCTGGTGTAAGGAAATCCATCTAGGCAGTTTTAGTCAAGCTTGCACACAGGAATGTAATTTTTTGAGAGGGTACCAGTTGTGAATTATTTTCGTTTATGGTGTACCCTAGACAAGTTAGAACTCTTTTTACAAACACAAGATGTTTTAGAAGAATGTCCTTGATTTCTGCCCGAATTAGACAATCGTCCAGGTATGGATATATTTGAATATTTCTTTGCCTGCAAAATGCAATTACTGGAACCAGGCACTTTGTGAATACCCTGGACGCAGTAGATAAGCCAAAGGGCAGTGTAGAGAACTGATAATGCATGCAGCCTGCTTTGAAGCGTAGATACCTTCTGCAAGATTCCCTGATTAGGATATGCAGGTAAGCCTCTTAAATCTAGAGTTGCCAACCAGGCATCCTTGCCTAGCATAGGAAGTAGCTGGTGAAGAGTCAGCATCTTGAATTTTGGAATGCCCAGAAAGGTGTTTAGAGTGGACAGGTCCAGAACTGGACGTCATGATTTGTCTTTTCTGGGTACCAGGAAAAGTCTGGAGTAGAAACCTTGCCCCTTTTCGCCTTCGGGTACTAGCTGAATAGCCCTCATGTTTAGGAGGGAAAGTACTTGTTTCTGAGCCTCTGCCCACTGATTTCAGGGCAGGTCTAGTCACCTGTTCGGGGTTGGCAATGTGAGGAAATGAAATCTGTATCCCTGGGACACCCATTTGTCCTGGGTTATAAGTTGCCAATTTCTAAACTGGAGAGCCAGTTTCCCCCCCAAAGGGGCGGCTAAGAGATAAGTGCTTGGTATTTGTAAAGTAAAGTCATTGAGACTTTTTACCATAGGGTGGTGCCTTGCTGTTTCCAGATTTGGAAGTGGAAGGACCCCAATGCTTAGTTCTGAAAGTCCCTTGGGTCTGAAACCTGGTGCTTTTCGAATCTCTGTTTGGCTGGAGTGGCTCTGGAGGGAGCTGGAAAGGACCAGTTCTTAGTAGGCCAGTGTCTACTAAATCAAGGAGGTTGCAATTTTAAGAAATTTTTCACAGTTTGCTTAGATTTAGCTTCATCTTCCATCTTTTTTAAAACTTTTTCAGCCTTATTGCCAAAAAGGCAGTCCTGCTGTAAAGGAGCATCCAAAACCTTTGCTTTAACATGATCAGGCAGAGATTGCTCCTTGAGCCAAGCATGCCTTCTAAGCACAGACTCAGTAACAGCAGCCCTGCAAGAGGCCTCTAAAGAATCAAATTCACATTGCAAAGTATGTTTTTTCAACCTGTTCAGCTGAATGCAGTAAATCCTGTAAATCTTTATTCTCCAGTCAGAAATCATTATTTTCTGTTTTAGCAGTCCCATGATATGCTGTTGATATTTTAGCATATGGAATTGACAGTTTAAAGCTCTGATTGCTAAAGTTGCAGAAGTATAAACCTTTTTACCCCATCTATCCAGAACTCTGGAGTCTGTATCAGAGGTGGTACGATTTTTAGCAGTAGAAGCCTTAATGTCCTTGGGGCCCTGAGAAATGGTTTCAGGGTCCACAACAGGATTTTTGAAAATAAATCTGTGGGACTCCGGAACCTTGTAGTACCTATCTGATTTGCTAGGGGATGAAGGCAAGGAATCATGAGCCATACTGGACTCTGAAAACAAATAATCAATGACTAGTACAGGAGGTACAGCCAAAGGCCTATGCTGAGGAAGAAGGAAATCCCCAAGCCTCTTTTTGGATTCAGAGAAATCCTGACTTTCCCAGTGGAAATGCTCCCTTAAGGTATGCAAAGTTTCCCCAAAAAAGAAACCCTCAGGTGAAGAAGCAGAGGGAATGGAATCCTCTGCATCAGAGTCCTCATACGTAGGTAAAGACAAATCCAGATCATTAGAAGAGTTAGACGAAACAGAGTCCTGTTCAGAAGATTCATCAGAAGATACATAGTCAAGCTCAGTCCTTGGCCTCTTGGGGAGGGGGGGGGTGACTACCCCTGGATTAGAATAATTAAATCTTCAGCCATTTTGATAATCTGTTTTTAGGCAAAGGGGCCTGAACATGTGGCCTGGGTGTCATTTTTTAGCGACAGATCGAGATGTAGGCCTTAGTATTGAAGCTGGAGTCTTTAATATACAAGTCTGTAGGCCTGAATACACCCTCAGAAGCTGGGGCCTGCTCAGCGGCTCCAGACCCATCCAAGGTAGAGACATCCACGGGTTCCATCTGTGAAGCATCTCGCGGCATACTGGACTCCAAAAGGGTCTCAGCAGAGGCCTGCGAATCAAAAGTAGCGGGTATCAGGGGCTGCAAAAGCACCTCAATGAGTACCGGCGAACTGGAAACTGGCTTAGAAGCGTCGTCAGCAGTTTACCTCAACTGCCTGTCTTTCTTTGCGTTTTTTCGGTATTCCGGTAGTCGGATGGCTAACAGACGACATTTCTGGATAATTAAACCGAGAACCAAAACATTTAGAAGCAAAAATGTACAGAGGATGAATACTGCACTGATTAAAGCAAAAAACGACAGCAAGGTATGTTGTGGTCAGGGCCTAGGCAAGAAATACAGTACAAATGAAAATCCTTATGAGGTATTTGCTTCCCACAAACAATGCAATTGTTTACTTTTACTGACATCGTAAGGAGCAAGAAAAAGTTTCCCCAAAGGGGTACTTAGCTTTTAGTTGAAGACTTTGGTTCTGAAACTCGAAAATGAAAAGTTCAGGAGTCGGCCGACCGGCACTTGCGAACTGCTTCTGCTTCGGGCACCGTGCTGCAAGAAAGACAGATATAATGGTGTCTGTTCCAAGTTTTACACCCCTGACAACCTGATGTCATGGAAGGGACAGCAACCTACACAGGACCCAAAACTCTGTTAATCAGGCCGACTGAGCAGATTACCAGATTGTAATGACTGCAACAGTGAAACACAATCATCAGGGAAGGAGTCTAAGGCAGCTGCCATGGGGATAACCATGACACACTGAACAAAAGGGGGTACACACACCAGTGTTGGCGTGGCCAGTCTGGAGCAAACAAAATCATCCTTGGTTTGCTCCGTTTGATTTTTAGTAGAACTTTGGAGAGCAGAGGCGGGGGGGGGGGGGGACGACGACGACAGACCGATAGGTTTTTTCCAGCTGAAGGACAGAGCATCTACTTTCCAGGCTTGTTTGTGGGGAATCCTTGTCAAAATGTATCCAATTGGTAGTTCTGGGGAAAAGGCAAAGAGGGCTGTATCTGGGCTCCCCCATTTGCTTGTCAACATGTTGAAAATCCTTGGTTCCAGTTTCCACTCGTTTGGGTCCTGAGGTTTTTGCTTAGTCCGTCTGCCAGTGTATTTAACTTTCCTGGCAGGAATTGAGCTTGTAGGTGCACTTGGTAGCTCAAGGCTGTGTTCCACAATGCCATGGCTAGTCTGCAGAGGGGGGTAAGAATGTGCACCCCCCCCTGCTTGTTTATGTACCACATAACAGTGGTGTTGTCCGTCTTAACCATTACTTGTCCTGGAAGAATGTGGTCCTTGAAGGCTGTAGCATTCTGTACAGCTATTTCTTTTCGATTGATATGCAGGTGCATTTGACTTGGGTTCCATTTGCCCTGAATACACTAACCTGCCAGGTGAGCCCCCCATGCATAATCCGATGTATCTATTGTCAGGGTTTTGGCGGCAGGGGGTAGTGAGTGGTAGTCCCTTGTTTTGGTGGCAGGCCTCTGCCCACCAAAGGAACTCCAAGCGTAGGCAAGGTATGATAGGAATGATTGCTTCTAGATCCTGGGAATGTTGACACAATAGGCCTTTTAGGTACCGTTGTAGTTTCCTCATATGCAGTCTTGCGTACGGAAGAATGCAGGAGGCCATGAACCCTAAGGCTTGCAGTATTTGCCTTGCAGATATAGCAGGGTTTTTGTGGCCACTTGTTAGAAGTAGGTTGTCAAATTAATCTTTCTCTGGCGTGAGGAAAGCCATCTGGGAAGTTGGATTCAAGCTTGCTTGCAGGAATATAATTTAACAGGGTACCAGGTGTGATTTCTTTTCCTTTATGGTGTACCTCAGACAAGTAAACACCCTTTGTACAAAAGCCAGATTATTCAAAACTATGGCCTGGCTTTCTACCTGTATTAGACAATCATCCAGGTATGGGTATATTTGAATATTTCTTTGCCTCAAAAAGCGACTGGAGCTAGGCACCTTGTGAATACCCTGGGCGCAGTAGATAATCCAAAGGGCAGTGCAGAGAACTGACAGTGCATGTAGACTGCTTTGAAGCATAGGTATCTTCTGCAAGATTCCCCGATAGGGATGTGCAGGTATGCTTCTTTTAAATCTAGTGTTACCAACCAGGCATCCTTGCCTAGCATAGAAAGCAACTGGTGAATAAGCATCTTGAATTTTGGAATCACCAAATAGGTGCTCAGAGTAAAAAGGTCCAGGATAGGGCGCCATGAATGGTCTTTTCTGGGTACCAGGAAAATCTAGAATAGAAACCTTGTCCCTTTTCCTCTTCTGGTACCAACTGAATAGCCCCCATGCTTGAGAGAAAGTACTTGCTTTTGGGCCTTTGCCCACTGATTTGGGGGTAGATCTGGCCACCCACCTGGTGTTCGTAACGTGTGCAAGTGAAATTGGTATCCTTGAGACACTATTTAAAACCAATTTGTCCTGGGTAAGGAGTTCCCAGTTTCTGGCCTGCAGACCAATCTTTCTGCCTAAAGGAGCATTCAGTTCAGAAGTACTTGGAAGTTTTAAAAGCAAGTCATTGGGCCAGTTTTCCATAGGGGGAGTTTTACTACTACCAGATCTGGATGCGGAAGCCCCCTCTGCTTAGTCTTGTGCGTACCCTGGGACTGAAACCTGGGGCTTCTGCTGTGTCTGGGTTTGGTTTGAGAAGACCTGGAAGGGGCCGGAAAGGACCAATTCTCAGATGGCCAATGCCTACTAACTTTTGGAGGCTGAACTTGTAAGAAATCTACCAGTTTGCATAGATTTAGCTTTATCTTCCATCTTTTTAAGAACTTCCTCAGCTTTGTTGCCAAACAGGCAGTCCTGATTTAAGGGGGCATCCAACAGTTTAGCTTTAACATGATCAGGCAAAGATTGCTCCTTAAGCCAAGCATGCCGTCTGAGTACCGACCCAGTGACAGCAGCCCTGCAAGAGGCCCCTAATGAATCAAACCCACAATGCAAAGTATGTTTTCCAACATGTTCAGCAGAATGTATTAAATCCTGTAATTCTTTATTTTCAGCATAGTCAGGGATCAACATAATTTTCTGTTTAAGCAATCCAATAACATGTTGTTGATACTTTAACATATGAAACTGACCGTTTAAGGCCATAATGGCCAAGGTTGCAGAAGTGTAAACCTTCTTACCCCATCTATCCAGCGCCCTGGAGTCTATCAGATGGGGGAGGATTTTTAGCAGTAGAAGCCTTAATGGCCTTGGGTGCCTATGAAATAGTCTCTGGATCCGCAATAGGATTTTTAAAAAGGAACTTGTGAGAATCAAGGACCCTGTAATATCTATCAGGTTTACTGGGAACAGGAGGCAAGGAATCAGGGGCCAAACTAGATTCCGAAAAGGCATCAAAAATGTCTAGTACAGGAGGTATAGTTAAAGGCCTATGCTGAGGCAGGAGTAAGAAATCCCCAAGCCTCTTTTTTGAATCAGAAAAATACTGGCTTTCCCAGTGGAAATTTTTCCTTAGAGTGTGCAAGCTTTCACCAAAAGAAAAATCCTCTGGAGGGGAAGCAGAGGGAATAGAGTCCTCTGCATCAGAGTCTTCATAAGTAGATAAGGGTAAATCCAGATCAGAAGAATCAGAAAAATCGGAATCCTGGTCAGAAGATTCATAAACAAATTCAGTCCTATGTCTTTTGGGGGGGGGGGGGTTTGGCTTCCCCTGATTAGAGTTCTAAGATCTTCAGCCATTCTAATTTGTTGTTTAGGCATAGAGGTCTAAGCATGCAGCCTGGGTGTTTCTTAGGCATGGTTCGAGGTTTAGGCCTTAAAGAAGGAGGCATCGGTTTAATATGCAAGTCCGTAAACCTGAATACACCCTCAGAAGCTGGTGCCTGCACAGCGGCTCCGGACGCATCCAAGATAGAGACATCCACAGGTTCCACAGTTGAAGCATCTCGGGGCATACCGGACTCCGAATTGGCCTCAGTAGAGGCCTGCGAATCAGAAGTAGTGGGTATCAGAGGCTGCAAAAGCACCTCACTGAGTACCGGCAAACTGGCGACTGGCTTAGGAGAAGCATCGCTGGCAGCTTTGGACCTAGGCGGCCTGTGTCTTATCTTTGCTTTTTTTTCCGGAATACCGGTAGCCGGATGGCTAACAGACGACATTTCTGGATAACTGAACCAAGTACCGAAATATTTAGAGGTGAAATTATACAGACGGATAGTGCGTTGATTAAATAAAGCACAAAACCGACACAGCAAGGTACGTCGTGGTCAGGGCCTAGGCAAGAAATACAATACGAATGAAAATCTTTGTGAGGTATTTGCTTTCCACAAGAAATGCAATTAACTTTTACTGACATCAGCAAGGAGCAAGAAAAAAATTCCCCAATGGGGTAATTAGCTTTAGTTGAAGACTTTGGTTCTGAAACTCAAATGAAAATTTCAGGAGTCTGCCGACTGGCACTTGCGAACTGCTTCTGCTTCAGGCACTGCACGGCAAGAAAGACTGATGTAATGGCGTCAGCTGCATGTTTTATACTGCTGACGACCTGACATCACGGAAGAAGACAGTGCAACTGACGCAGGACCCAAGACTTTGTTAATCAGGCTGTCTGAGGGCTACTGCAAGCAGATAACACAAATGTAATGACTGGGGTGTCTGAAAAGATCTTTAGGATGCCCTGTCTGAGGAAAGGCTGGAAGGCATGCAGGGCAAGAAGTACAGCTGACATTTTCTTGATGTTGCTGTGCCAGTGTGTGTTTGTCTGTCCACAAACCTTGCACCATTCTTGTATCTAGAGCCCTCCTCCCTCAACCAAAATCTGACGCGTCTGTGTGCATGATTTGGGAAGAGGAGAGCATTTGCAAGGAAAGGCCCGGCTTTTGGACAACCTGGGCCAGCCACCACTTCAGTTCTTGGTGGAGGAGTGGGATCCTGAACTCGAGGGGGGTGCGAGTGCTGGGTCCATACAGAGTGTAGATACCATTGCATTTTCCTCATGTGTAACCTTGCCAGTGTAGCATGGGAGTAGTAGCTGCCATGTAACCAAGAAGTCTAAGGAATTCCCTCGCAGCCAGGATGGGTGAGAGGAGGACAGACTGTGGTGGGTCAGGGAAAGCACTTTTTCCTCTGGCAGGAAGGCCATCCTGAGGTCTGTCCTGATTCTGCATCCTATGAAGACAATGTCTTATGTAGGATTTAGTTGGGATTTGGGGAAGTTCATGAGGAACCTTAGAGACTGCAGCAGGCACAGGAACTCCATGTGGGCGAGGAAGATTTGTCTGCTGCTTTAATGAGAAGGTCATCTAGGTATGGGAAAATTTGCATTCCCTTTGTCCTGCAATGACTGGGGCTAGGCATTTTGTAAATACCCTTGGTGCAGTGGAGAGTCCAAAAGACAAGGCACAGAATTGATGAGATGAGCCTGCTTCGAATCTGAGGAATTTCCTAGAGGATGGTTTTATGGGAATGTTCAGACAGACCTTCATGTCCAGGGTTACCATGAAGGCCTGAGGAAAGAGAATGGGTAGTGTTATCCCGAAGGAGGGGACCTTCAAGAAGAGGCTGAGACAGGAGAGATCTAGGTCCATCCTTCCTGGGGAACAGAATAATTCTGAAATAGCCTTTCCCTCAAGCCGAGGGGGGATCTAGTTCTACGGTGCCTTTGAGTAACAGGTTTAGGACCTAGAGTAGGGATGGGCAGTCTTGTAGAAGGAGAGATCGATAAAGTAACCCTCCCCTCAGGACTGTCAAAACCAATTTGTTGGATGTCACTAGGGCCCATGCAGGAAGGCAGGGAGAGATGGGAGGGTCAAGGTATGGTGGGAGGAGGTGGGGGAAGAAAGGGAGGCAGGCAGTCAGACACTGCCTGCCCTTTCTGGAAAAGGTCACTGGGCAGTGGCCTGAGGAGTCCTAGGCTGAGTAGATAGTCTCATGTGGGGTCTTCTAGACCTGCAAGGGGCAGAGAACCTTGAAGTCTTTATGAATTGTGTTTTGGCTGGGTAGCTCCTCTGGAACACTGGGATCGGAGAGACCAGGAGATGCTTTAGGTCTTGGAGTTTTCCCTTTTTGTTGGCGTGACTTGAAAAGGTCAGCTAACTTGGTGCCAAAAAGGGCAATGTTCTCCAAAGGTGCATCCAAGAGTTTGGCCTTGAAGTCATCCAGGAGGGGCTGTAGATGCAGCCAGAAGCATCTTCTCAACACAGAAGCAGATGCAGCTGACTCATATGCACACCTAAGCGAGAGCATGTTTATTAACTTGGGAGATGAACCCGAGCAGGAGATGATGCCTTTGCAGCACAGTCAGGGATATAATTGAAATCTTTGAAGGCTTTGTCTAATAAGGCCAAGGAATACTTGGCCATGTGCGACTGGTAATTAGTCGCCCTAAAAGCTAGGATAGCAGAAGTGTACATGTTTTTCCCTACCTTTCCATGGCCCTGCTGTCTATCTGCAGGCAGGACAGTGGTAGTCGGGAGATGTTTGGTTGCCCTATCAGTAGCAATAGAAATAATAGCTGGGTCTGCTGGAGGGCACTAATAGGAACTTCTCTGTGTTAGGTACCCTGTATAATCTATCTGCCGTTCTAGGGGCAGTTGGCTGGGAATTTGGATTCAAGCAAGCTGCAGCAAAAGCATCCAAGGCAGGCTGGACAGGTGGAATAGGGGCCAAGCTAAGAGATTCCATATGGGTCAGGTCATAGAATACTTTAAGCCTCAGACATGTCTGAGCAGTCCCATTTAAAATGTCCTCTCATAAGACTGACCGTGTCCCCAAAGGTAAGGTCTTCCACAGGGGTGTCAGGTTCTGCAGAGGCTTCTTCCGGGGATCCATACCTCAAAGGGAAAAATCTGAAGAGCTGGACAAGGAATTCTCTGAGGAGTCAGACATTTCCTCCTCTGCAGGTTGGCTAAGAGTTCTCTCAGGCAGGAGAGGCCTGGGACTGAAGAGGTGGAGCATCAGCCGGAAGGTCTGAAGTTGGCCTAAGGGCCAGAAAGGCACTGTAGAGGCTCTGACTGAAGACCTCCAGGGTTAGCAGAATATGCCTCATCTTTTGCTTTATCTTGGTAAAGCTAGCCGGTGTCTAGCTGATGGTAGGCCTGCTAGTCATAGTAGGAGGGGGGGGGGGCCTGGTCCGAAGTGCCCATCCCAGTTACTGGCCCCCCTGGCATCTGACTCAGACTCCAGGATATCCTCTCCGGACATGTCGTCCGCTCTGGATTGTGTGGCCTCCTGATAGTTACCTGCTTTATCCGAAGTGGCGGACGCAGATTCCTCGGCCAAGCTGACAATAGCTACAGGCTGAGAATCGTCAGAGGGAGGCGCAGAGGAAGGTGCAGTGGAAGTAGATGGCCAGGTGGCCTTGGCCCTCTTACTGGGTGGTTCAGATAGGGCATCAGAGGCAGCTTCCATACAGACAGCATCTGTCTTAGGCACTAGTTTCAAGGTACAAGTCAAGGGCCTGAAGTCTGCGATGAAGGGTCTTACGGATGAATGACTTACAAATGGCGCAGCTTTTACAATCGTGATCCCTGCCCAAACAAAAGATACACTATAGTACTACAAAAAAGGACTGAAATAAATCCCCAGCAGGGTACTTATCTTGAAAAACTGATCCAATGTCCGCGAGTAGCAGGAACATCTGATGTACGGCTGGCGGCTGAAAAGTTCTGAAGGCCAGTGCGCTCAGACGTCACATTTATGGCCCAAATACCTGCCAACACATCAGATGTCCGACACACCATCAGGGAGTGGAAAAGCTTTGGAAACCTGGCCAGACAAGCTGATCAGAAGGGTAAACCCACTAGTGAATACTGCAACACTGGAATAGGACATCCCTTGGCATACGACTGGCAGTTAAAAAGTTCTGAATACTAGTGCATACACACTTCACCTTTATGGCCCACGTACCTGCCTCCAGGTCAGACGTCCATCGCACCAAGGGTGATTAAGAAAGCTTTGGAAACATGGCCGGACAAGTTGATCGAAAGAACGGTAAACCCACCAGTAGAATACTGCAACACTGGAATAGGACATCTGGGTGCCCGGGACCCACATAGGCTTTATGGCTTGAAGGGTGTACTGAACAGCTCAAAACCAAACTTTTGGGACCTCCAGAATCCTGAACCACTGGGGGGGAGCCAACATCAAACACTGCTCTTCTCCTTTAAAAACTTTTTTGTAAGGGGTCAAACTCCCCCAACTCAAACATGTATACCAACTCCAAGATGACCTTACCTTGGGGAAAAAGGAAATATTCTAAGAAATACAAGTCCATGATTTTCTATGTTACAGTCTCAACATTTCTGGACCCTACAATAAGGATCATGAAATTTCACACTTATCACAGTAAATTACTAATTTCTTTCAGGTGCAGAGTTGTCGATTTCTTGGGCCAACCTTCCTGTGCCCTACCACTGGGGTGTCCACAACAGATCCAAAACATCTGCTGTAACAATCTGCATACAGGTGGGTAGAAAGACATGCGTTTTTCTAATAAGCTGGACAAGTACCAGGTTATCTCCTTTTTGAAGCAAGGCAAAGTTAGAAGAGTGCTAACCATCAATTTCTGAAGTATCACTGAAGTTTTCTTGTGCGTTTCCATCCCAGGGGTTCCATGAGGACTGGGGAAGGCTATTTGCCCATTTATTCAGGACTTGCCTTGTTCTCCAGAGTGACTCCTCTCATTTGATGGGAGCAACAGAAGCAATACAAGGACATCCATGATGTAGAGCAATTAGTTATGTACTCACCATAACGATAGATGTATGTTGTCTATCTCGCCTACATTCATTACTGACTGGCTCGGAGCAGAGAATCGGCTCAGACTCTGCCGCTATAACTAGCACAAAGTCTCTAATTGGCTGGGCTAAGCCTGTATCCCAGGATGCACCATGCCTAAACCCCCAGATCTTGTTTGCCACAATATAATCATTACACATACATAACCCCACAGGAACACACAGCAAAGAGAGAGAAAAAATAATATCCTCAAAAGGGTCTAAAAATATAAATTTCCTCCAAGTCCACCAGGAAGGGGGAAGGTGGGTACTTAAGAATGTAGGCGAGATGGACCACATACATCTATCGTTATGGTGAGTACATAACTAATTGATGTAATGTGGTCCTATCTCGCCTACATTCATTACTGATGGGACAGCGTCCCTAGCACCTATATCCTGGGAGGCTCATGGGAAAACTCCTGAGCACCGTGGAACCTAAGGAAGCCCGGCCTCTAGAAGCCACGTACAGCTTATAATGAGAAATAAAGGTGTGTGGGGCAGCCCAGGTGGCTGCCGCACAGATTTCATCCAGAGAGAGACTAGCATGAAAAGCCACTGAGGTAGCCATAGCCCTGGTAGAATGCGCCTTAACTGGGAAAGGTAGATCTCTACCTGCCGATGTGTAAATAAAGGAGATACAGTCCTTAATCCACCTTGCAATACTGCCTTTGGTCACAGGGCTACCAATCCTGTTCTCTGAAAATTACACAAACAACTGATCTGATTTCCTCTCTTGTTTTGTCCTGTGCAAATAAAACCTCAGTTGTCTATGTACATCGAATTGGTGAAATTTGAATTCTGCCTTGTTTGAAAAGTGTGGGAAAAACACCTGTAACTCAATGGATTGGTGAAGACAGAAGGTAGAAGAAACCTTAGGAAGAAAGGAAGGGTTGAGTCTCAAGGATACTCTATCCTTATGAAAAATCAAATAAGGAGGTTTAACAGAAAGGGCTTGAAGCTCTGATACCCTTCTGGCTGAAGTAATGGCCACCAGAAAGGCTGTCTTCAAATATTTTAATTCACAAGTGGCTGCAGGCTCAAAGGGAGAAGTTATGGCTCTAAGCACCAAGTTTAAATCCCATGGCAAAACTGGCTGTGAAACTGGGGGACGAAGTAACCAGGCTCCTTTAAGGAATGCTTTACACAGTTTATGGCCCATGAGGGAAGGCTCATATGAAACGTGAAATTAGAAATTGCCGCCAGCTGAACCTTAATAGTGGAGGCAGCAGAACCTTGTCTGAAAAGAGTAGCCAAAAATTCTAAAACTGCCATCACAGGGGCTGTGAAGGGATCTAGGTTATGTGACTGGGCCCAGATAGCAAATATTTTCCATTTTCTGGAGTATATCTTCTTAGTGGAAGGCTTGTGGGAAGAAGATAGGATATGTACCACTTCTGGTGTAAAGGAAAGCTGTCTGACTAAGGACGAAGTGGAGAAGCCAGGCAGTGAGCTTGAGGGTTTCGCAGGGATGGGTGGAACTGCCCTGACAGATGAGTCAATAGGTCTGGAACAGAGTCCAGAATCCAAGGACCGACCATAGTATATCTCCAGAGAAAGGGGAACCAAACTTGACGGGGCCAGTGTGGTGCTTTTGCTTCCCAAGGAAGTTGCCTTCGGAATCACTCTTGGCAGCAGAGTAAACGGAGGGAAGGCATAGAGCAGACCGGGGGGCCAATTGTGGACTAGAGCGTCCCTGAGTGACTCCCCCTGAGGGGGGATCAGAGTTAAGTAATTGCTGCACTTGGCATTGAGGGGACTGGCAAATAGGTCGCAGCAAGATAGACCCCACCTGGAGAAGATCCGAGCCGCAACTCTATCGTTCAGGGACCACTCGTGAGGCATCAGAATAGCTCTGCTTAGCCTGTCTATCACACTGGACTTCCCCAGAATGTGCGTTCCCACTAGAAAAAGTTGGGAAGACACCGCCGAATTCCACACTCTCATGGCCTCTCTGCAAAGGAGATAGTTGGTTCCCCCCTGTTCGTTCAGGTACCACACGACTGACATGTTGTCGGAAAGAATTAAGATAGTGCCCTTGGGAAGAGAGCTGTGAAGTGCTTGCAACGCTAGTAGCACCGCTCTCATCTCCAGAACATTTATATGCAAGTGTACCTCGTTCCTGCCACGTGCCTTGGACCGTTCTGCCCAGATAATGCCCCCCAACCTGTCTGGGAGGCATCTGTGGTCACTGTGGCAGTAGGGGGCGGAGGATTCAGGGATCTCCCTTTGTTCAGATTGGGTGAATGAAGCCACCAACGCAGATCCTATCAGCACTGTTCCGTTATAAGAATCGGATGAGACAGAGGGAGCTCTTGAAAGGACCACTGGACTGAAAGAAGCCACTGTAGTGTCCGCATATGTAGCCTGGCCAGGGGTACTAGTAGGATGGTGGCCGCCATGGAACCTAGTAACTGAAGAACTAGTCTGGCTTGGACCTTTTTCAGAGGTAATAAGGACAAAACTTGAGCCTGTAGCACTTTATTCTTTCTGTAAGAAGGAAAGCCCTCATTTCTACGGTATCTAGCTCTGCGCCAATAAATGCAACACGTTGTGATGGCAGCAAGACAGATTTTTGCCAGTTGAAAGTAATCCCTAGGAGTTGACCCAAGTTGATGGTGGCCTCCGTGGCTCGAACAAGTAGATGCCTGGTGGGGGCGGTGAGAAGCCAGTTGTCTAGGTAAGGAAACACCTGGAATCCTGGACGTCTTAGGTGAGCAGTCACCACTGCCAGACATTTAGTAAACACCCTGGGGGCTGTGGTGAGACCAAAGGGCAGGGCTCGAAATTGGAAATAACTGGCTCCCAGCCGGAAGCGTAAGTGATTCCTGGAAGCCTTGTTTATCTTGATGTGATAATAGGCGTCCTTGAGATCGATGGAGCACAGCCATACTCCTTTTTCCAACAAGGGAAAAATGGTTTGAAAAGTGACCATTCGGAACTTGGACTTCCTGACGAAGCGGTTTAAACGGCTGAGATCCAGGATGGGCCTCAAGTCCCCTGTTCTTCTGGGCACCAAAAGTAACCTTGAGTAAGTTCCTGATCCAATCTGGTCTGAGGGGACTGGTTGGATGACTCCTTTTTCCAGCAGCTTTGAGACTTCTAACGCTGCTTGATCCCTTTGACTGGGTGGAACGTCTGGGACTCTCTTGGGTGGTGGAGGGGGTGAGAAAGGGAATGGTGTAACCTCTGGCAATAATTCGAAGCACCCAACGATCCTAAGTGATGTTTTCCCAGACTTGCAGATGCTTCTAGAAATGACACCCGACTGCCTCCGGAGAGGCACAGTCGGGCAGTCCCTCAGGGACGTTGGTAGGAGGAACCACAAAAGGACTCGCAGTCTCCTGAGTTGCGGGGGGCCTCCCCCGCTCCTAGGGTGACGTCTTCCCTTGTAATTCCCCCCTCCTCTGCCTCTGGAGGGGGGGGGGTCACCATAGTCGGGATAAGACTTCTGAGACTTCCTGAACCACATCTTTCCTCCCCTCTGCGCCTTGGGATAAGGTCTAGAGGGAAGCGAAAAACGAGCCCCAATGGCAGAGAAAGTCTTACCCTCTTGCTCACATCTGGTGAGTGTGTCTTTCACTTTGGGTCCAAAGAGGGAGGACCCGTCAAAGGGAGCGTCCGTGAAGGAAGACTTGAAGGCCTCTGCGAAGTGACACAGGTGCATCCAGGCTTGCCTCCTGAGGGCTACGCCTGAGCTAGCTGCCCTACCCGCCCCCTCGGCTGCATAGGATATGAGCCTCATGGACGAGTGGACGAGTTAATAGAAGACAGGGTAGACAGCTGGGCGTTGACAGTCTGGTTCACTGCCTCAGGCAAGTTACCCGACAGAGCATCTCCCAACTCCTTGAGGAGATCTCTTTGGAGCCTCGTAAAATGACACAGATAATTCAGCGACCGCAAAGTAAAGGTCGTGGAGGACAGGGTATGCTTTCCATAGCGATCCATACTCCTAGACTCCTTGTTAGGAGGATGAACAGAAGCAGAAGCCTCTGCAACTTCTTGCTGAGTGGCAGATGCCACCACCATGGCATCTACAGGAACTCCTTTAGTCAAAAATTCTTTCCCAGGAGGCGCAAACAAAAACTTGTTGGGGCGGCTGGGAACCGGTTCCACGGAGTCAGGGTGTTCCCACAACCTTCGACAAATAAGGTCTAACAGTTCAAAGGGGAGACACACCCAGGAGGCGGAAGGTCGGGCTCCGAAGGCCTTGAGGAAGACGGACTCCTCCTCAGAGGGGGTTTTGGAGGGCCAGTCGCCTCTGTCTCAAAATCTCCAGGATGTTGGAGAATGAGACATCGGAGGACGACTTTGGGGACCCCTCTGCATCATCGAGGTCAGTGTCTGAGGTGACAGACTCATCTGGGGAGTCTATGTGCTTCCTCTTACACAGCTTCTTTCTGGGAGGCTCTTCAGGCAAGGACTCTGAAGGGCCCTTAGAAAGCAGGGGACCACGCATGGGAGTATCCTCAGGCCTTCGAGCCCCGCTGCCTGCAGATAGGGGGGCATCAGAGGCTCTAATCGTAGTGTCCGGGAAAAGAGTGGTTGACTTGAGTGATGTCACTGAAGACCTGGCCAGTGCGTTCCTCATGGCCTCGAAGGCGGGTCCACCTGAATCCGAGGGGCGACCCGCCTCAGAGACCACAATCTGAACAGGAGTTCCCCCGGCCGAAGCACCAAGAGGGAGACTCTGAGCCGAAGTCTGGAGCCCCGATGTAAACGGGTCCGCCCGACGAAACCAGAGTGCCAAAACCATCAGATGGGACCGAAAGGGTTGGAGCAGAGGTCGGAGCCGAAAAACTCAAAGGGGGTTTCGGAGTCGACCCAAGGACCTCATCGACTCAGGCTCCGACGACAAAGAGGTGGTTGGAGGAAGAATTATCGGAACCGACAAAAGGACAGGCTCCGGAGCCGACTGGGCTGGAGCCGAGAATAATTTCGTTAACACTGGTGACTGGAGGAGCCTCTGCACCACCCTATCCAAATCCGTATCAGACAACCTGGAGGACTTGGAGGACACAGAAGGGGGTCAAGAAGTCTTCTCTAAAGGATCCAACGCAAAGCTAAGAGAATGGCTCCGAATCGGTTCCAAGACAATTGGAGCCGAGGTCGGCTCCAACACAACAGAAACCTCCTACGGCTCCGAAGGCAGTGGAACCGAAGAAGCCGTCTTCGGTACCGACAGCATCTCCTGCGGCTCCGAGACCAATGGAGCCGAGGAAGGTTAAACAGTTTTCGATCTTTACTCCGTTGGCTCCGACGGACTGGACGGAGCTGGAGATCTCTTGTTTTAGATTTCCCACTAGGGGGAGAAGATGCCAAAGCTTCTTCAAAGGCAGGTTTTACCAGGCCCTTGAGAATCAAACTTATTTTTTCTCTCTTGCAAGACCCTGGAACTAAACGAATGACACACTGCAGGACTCTTGCAAGTGTATAGCGCCCAAACAGTATACACAGATGGCATGGCCATCAGTTAAAGACATCTTATATGAACATTTGGCGCACTTTTTGAACCCAGGCCTACGTTCCTTCTGATCTTTGCCTGACATTTTGAAAGCCACACAAAACTACACCAACAGGAAGGGAGGAGAAGGGACTAACTCAAACGCCCCTAAAAGAAACCAAGGAGACAGACAGAAAAGGGCTAAGGCCCTCTAACTTAAATGGGGCTAGCCCGCCAAAACACAAGTATACCACAACTACAATTGTCAAAGGTCACAAAAAACACCCAGACACAAAACGTAGCTATTAAAATAGCTTTTGGTTGGAAAATATTCCGCAGAAAACTAAGTAAATAGTTCAATAAAGTACTTAGCCACAGCCAAGCTCGAGACCACATCTTCACTCAACGAGCGGCAAACTAGATCTGGGGGCTTGGGCGTGGTGCATCCTGGGATACAGGCTTAGCCCAGCCAATTAGAGACTTCGTGCTAGTTATAGCGGCCGAGTCGGAGCCAATTCTCGGCTCCGAGCCCGTCAGTAATGAATGTAGGTGAGATAGGACCACATTACATCTTCCAATTATGGTAAGTCCAGAAGGTTTAGGAATTTTGCTTAGAAGTGCTCTTTATAGATATTTTTAAACCCCAAGTAGCAGAGGCATAACTGGCTCAACCACAAACCTCTGCCACCTCATGCTCGCAGCTCTTCAGTTAAGAAAAACTGGTCTGCTCCCTTTGATGGACATGAAGCAGTGAAATGTACTTCTGTACAGGCATTCAGAAATACCTGTATGGAAAAGAACACATTAACTTACTGCATTTCCTGACCGTGCCTTCTCAATATCTTGCAGCCAGGGAGGCTGCCACCTTCACCCTACCTCTGCTATACTTGTGCCAAGCACTCTTCAGAGACTTTCCTTGGCAAGTGGGAATTAGATAACTCGCCGTAACTAGGCATCTGTGTTGTCCATTTTCATTCTTCCTTAAATGGGTAATGGCTCTGACTCTGGCACATACTAAAGACTTTGGATCTAAAGCTCAAGCTCTTCCCTTCATCCATAATTCCCTAGCCCATTCTCAATACCTCAGATCTCACTTGCCACAATTATGCTCAGACGAATGGTCCTTAGAGTGTTCTCAAGTTGATCTACTGTTTTTGTATGAAAGTTATGTTAAATTCCAACCTTCTTTAACGACAACCTCCCTCTTAGCTTCTGGTTTCTTTTTCTGCATCAGAATAGCCACTATTTTTATATAGTATATTCTTGTTGTTACCATAACTGGTAATTTTATTTCCCATACCCTCCTGCCCTTCCTACCCTCTGTTGCAGGACAATTCTTAATTACGATTGCTGGTAATTTTTTCTTTCTAAAATATTTCTTAAAGTTTTATTCCTTTATATCTTCTCTATCATCTTTTTCTTCACATCTTAGATTCAAAGGTTCATACTAGGCTATCTGCCCTAGGGCATTTATAAGCCTAGCCCGAGGGTGTGTGGTTTTTGCCACCCCTTGGAATGGGAATACTATGCCCATTTTGGTTTAGTTTACTGTGCCTCTGTCTAGTAGTGACACAGAGATGACCCCCGGGGTAAACCTGCGATCTCCCATCCACTCAAGATTTCTCTTGAAGAGAGTCAGTGAGGGGATCTGCCTAACATGGACTGGGATTCTGTTCCAGAGTGTAGGGAGCCTCTGGGTTATGAATCTGTCCCTCCAGCACGTCCTATTTATTTCTGTGTTGAGGTTCAAATCTCTCGCTCTCGTGGCTCTGGTGGATTTGGATTTTCTGAGGTGGAGCATGTCCATTAATTCTGGATTGGACATGGCCTTGTACGTCAGGCATAGATCGCCTCTGAGTAGGCTGTATGCGACTGAATAGAGCTGGAGTTTCTTCAGCCGGGCAGCATATGACATGTTTGAGACCCTTGATCCTCTTGGTGAGGTACTTTTGGGGTCTTTCTAACTGCTGCAGGTGTCGGGTAAGGTACATCCCAAATGGGGCATTGCACTCAATTATAGGCCTGATAAGGGAAGAGTATAGGGGCACAATGACCTCTCGATCTAGATGTGAATCCTTTCACGATAAGGTGGGTAATATAGAAGGTCTTCCTAACCACCTTGCCAACGTGAGTGTCAAATGAGAGATTGCTGTCAACTAGGGTCCCTAGGTCCCTGATTACTTCTTCCGTACTTAATGGATTACCACCTATGTGGTAATTTGTGGGTACTTTTTCCCCAAAGGGTATGACTATACACTTTTTGGTGTTCAGTTTAAGGCCATGGCTCTGGCACCAGTTATCCGTTTCTATGAGGCCTTTCTGAAGGATGCCCGTGTACGCTGGAGTATCAATTATGGCGCCCAGTTTGCAGTCATCTGCGAACTTTGTTAGCCACAATCCTCCTATGTTTGCTTGCACCTCAGAAAAATAAATGCTGAACAAGAGGGGTCCCAGGACCGAGCCCTGTGGACCTTGTGACAGGCTTAGAGTCTGACATGGCTCCAGCAATTCTGACCTTGTGGGTTCTGTCCTTGAGCCAGTTTGCAACCCATCTTATGACATATGGGTTTACATTTAAGCTGGTGAGCTTGTCTATGATGCCCGAGTGGGGTATTGTGTCGAAGGCTTTTGCAAGATCAAGGTAGGCTGTGTGAACTGCCTTACCCTCATCAATGGCCTTAGTGACTGTTTCAAAAAAGTCGACCAGGTTCAAAAGGCAGGATCTGCCCTTGACAAAGCCAAATTGGGTAGGATCCAGTGTCTGTAGGTCCCCAATGTCTGTTTATGAGTTCCATAATGACCCTTTCCATAGCTTTGCAGACCAGGCTCGTCAAGCTTATGGGGTGGTAATTTCCAGGGTCTGTAGAAGCACCTCCTTTGTGGAGTGGGACCACTGTTGCTGTACGCCATTCTTTGGGTACGTATCCTGTAGTAAGGCTAAGGTTAAACAGCAGCCTTATGTGCGGGTTTAGTTCCTCTTGGAGTTCATTTAGCACGCAACCCGGGACACCATCTGGTCCCATAGATGCTGTGTTTTTAGCTTTGGAGAGGGCGGCTCTCACCTGGCCATCTGAGATGTCAGGGAGGCTACACTCTGCTGAGATAGATATTTCTCCTTTTTGGGGGGGGGGATTTGCACTGAACCTGTCTGCCAGTATGTTGGCAATATCTGTGGGTTCAGTGTATTTTTTGTCATTTTGGACTAACTCTGAGCATATCTGGGAGTTTCCACCCAGGTTTCTAACATAACTAAAGAAGGCCTTGTGATTGTCTTTAGTGTCTTTTGCGATTTTTCTCTCAAAGTTGGCCTTGGATGATTTTATGAGTGATCGTAGTTTTTTGCTAGTACTGATCAGAGACGCCTTCCCTTCTGGGGAGTTTGCTCTGTCATGAAGCAGCTTCCTCCTCCTGTTGTAAAGCTTGTTTATGGCTGTGGTCCACTAGACAGGACGCCTGCCTTTGGGGGAATGGGTCTTGGTTTTATTTGGGATTGCATGATCCATGCATTCTTGAAGGTGTCTGTAGAAAGCGTTAATAAAGGATTCAGCGGTGTGGGCTGTGGTTTTCACTGGCCCAGGGGCCTTGAAGGATACCACTTCAGTCTTAAGTGTGAAGTCAGCTTTTGAGAAATTCTTCACTGTGGTCTTTTATGCTGGGGGTGGGGGCGGGATGTGGATTTCCAGTGAGATTAATTTATGGTCTGATCTCACCAATGAGGGGTATGCTTCCGGTGTGGAGCATTGTGTCCCCATGTTTGTGATGATCAGGTCTAGTATATTATCTCCTCTTGTGGGAGTGGTGACTAGTTGTTCCATCACATTTGAGTTTATGAATTCTAGAAACCTTTGGGCTAGGGTGTTGGGGCTTGAGTAATGCTCCCAGTCTATGTTTGGGTAGTTGAAGTCTCCCAATATGATGGTATTAGGAGAGACATTCATACTCTCCAGTGTCTTCAGGAAGGCAGAGTGGGGTTCTTGAGTTTGAGAGGGTGGTCTGTAGCATGCTACAAACTGTAGGGAAGTTTTGCCTATGGTTAGATGCACCTGGATGGTCTCCGATGCTTCGTGCGTTGCCACTAACCTGGAGGTGTGGGTATCTTTGACGAATATTGATACTCCCCCTCCTTTTGTGGTTCGGTCCAAGTTTTGAGGCCGAAAAGCATGATATGAGGTATAACCTGGTAGTGCTGGGGTGCTCTCAGGAGCCTTGAACCAGGTTTCAGTCACTGCACAGACATAGATGTTCTCCACAGTGAGGAGGGCTTAGAAAGCGTGCATCTTGAGGTTTAGACTTCCGGTGTTGAGCAGCATTACCCTTAGTTTTTTTTCCACTTGTGTGTTCTAGGGAGGTGGGTTTGTCTTTTGAGCCTTGCCTAAAAAGGCACTATGGGGGTGGCAAGAGCCTTGGCCAATATCCGGAAGCCCAGGGGTGACAGGTGCAAGCCATCCCTTGCGAAGCAGCGTGGCTTGTCAAGCATGTCATCCCAAGCAGACAGACATTGGATCCCCTTAGAATGACACCAGTAATTGAGCCAATTGTTAAAGCTGACCATTTTGTCTTTGTACTGTGGCATCATTCTTGGCGAGGGTAAGATGCTGCTCAGGGTCATGGTCATACCGGCCTGGGCTACATAATCAGAGAGCTCCTCTGTCTTTTCATGTAGTCCAGGGAGGAACGTCTCAGGTCATTCACACCAGCATGGACAATGACATATTTGTACTTGCTTTGGAGTGACCTGAGTGCTTGTGTTGTGGCGGATTCTAGCGCCCGACAGGCAGCTTAATGTAACCCTTTCCTTGTTCAGTCTGGTGAGCGGGACGTCAGTGTGTCTGACTATGGAGTCACCTATTACAAGTGTATCAGGCATGTTGTTTGGCCTTAAGGGCTGTGACTGTTTGGCACACTGACTTTGTGAACTATGTGTTGCATGTGCTGTTTTTTAAGGTAGTGGTTGCTTGGATGTCTGCTTTGGAGGCCTCTGTTTTGGTAGATTTTTAATTAGAGCCTCCGAGTATGTTTTTGTGTGTTTATGTGTTTGGTTTACAGTTGTGATAGGTCTATGTGAGACTGGGTTTGTGGAGTGTGGTTACCTTCTCCGGACTGGTTTTGCCAGTACTGAGTCGAGAGAGCTCAGCCTCCAATTTGGCTACATAGTCACATCTCTCACATATATTTGTATTTGTTGGGAGTAGGAGAAGGTTGTCTGTGTACATGAGGCAGTTGTAACATTGCCTCAAGATTCCCAGATTCACCAGCTGAACTGGAGAGGACGCCAGTAATTGACCCTTCGACATGCTAGAATAGTGTAAGGGATTGCTGTGTAACTGAGTCAGAAAGGACCTATAGGGTAAATGGGTATTCAAGGGGATTGTAGGTGGATGTAGTGCTTTCTTTTTTGTTTAAGAGCGCTTTACCTGTGTATAAATGCTTTAGGAGCAAGTGCTGGGCTTTTTGGATAGAGAATAGACTGTTTAGATTGAAAGTAGAGCAGTTCTAAGGGAAAAACTGAAGAGTAGACTTTGCAGAGCCAGGAATAGTTTAAACTAGATTAACTGGCGCTGCCCGATGCTGCGCTATGGGCAACTTTGCACTTGTGGGCACAAAACGTCTAACTTCGATGACCACAAGGAGAGCAGCTCATTTAAACAAACTGCTGTGTGTGTTGCTTTTAATACAAGGGCTTTAGCTGACAGGTGCAGTAAGCTTGCACTGAAGGGTTTATTTCATCCAACTGCATCTTCAAGGGCTGAAATCCCCAGTAAAACCTCAAAATCCTCCTCAGCATAGAAAGTGCTCTCGCCCTCCAGACTACTATAGAACCGCCTCCAAAAATTTCAAAAGTATCAGATGAGACGTCCTCAGATCTGAAGGTATGCATCCCAAATACAAAATCTCTGGATCTGATTTTGGCAAGCCACGCAGCTCAAGTTTTGGATCAGATTCCCTTGAATCTGAAACCTAGCACGTCATACACTCCAACAGATCGCTCCCCAGAGTTAACTTTGGATCCAGTCTCCCCTTAGGCTCCATTCCCCTTTTATGCAAACTCCCAAAAAGCAATCTCGGCCCCAGTCTACCACATCCTCCAGAAGTTTTTCAGAAGATGTGGATGGGATAATACAAAAGTTCCCCAGAGGTCAGATCCAGACGGGGGTCATTTCTGCTCAGTCCGCTATTGGATCCATGAGTCTTTTGGCCACTACTCCTACAGTATTCTGCTCTGATCCATCCCTCGGTTTCGGAGCCCCAGGATTTGACAGCTCAGAGTTCCGGAGTCTGATCTGAAGCAAATTACTTCAGCTCAGACTGCATCCCTGATCAATTCCACTATTTCTTCAGATCAGAACAGGTCCCGGAGGCAAAGCATCGGTATCTGATCTGTGGTGCCAGGCTCAACTCAGATGTTATCTGATCTTTTCTATATCTATATGAGCATTTTAAAGTCTGTCATGGGGGGGGCCCTGAAAGTTTAACAGCAACTGTTTTAGAAAAAGTACATGGGGTGAATGAGATAGATCTCAAATTGTTGTATAAAGAGAGAGACGCTATTTATTTTGAAATATAAGACCTTGAAACCAAATGGACTTAATATAGATTTTTGTTGGAAAAGTGTTATTTGAAACAATTAATTTAAATTGGTTTATTAGTATATGTCTTAAGATGATGTATTAATGATGCATTTGCATAATTGTGTAATTGTTTAATTGTTGGGAGTTTGGGACTGCTGGGGTATATATATATATATACAGGAATGTTTTTTGTGAATGTTTGTACTCCTTGAAGGCTGTGTTATAGCTGAGGTGCTAGACAATCGAATAAGGCTGTTTTGGCTACAGTGGGGTGCTGGCTGTTTTTGGCTACAGTGGGGTGCTGGCTGTTTTTGGCTACAGTGGGGTGCTGGCTGTTTTTGGCTACAGTGGGGTGCTGGCTGTTTTTGGCTACAGTGGGGTGCTGGCTGTTTTTGGCTACAGTGGGGTGCTGGCTGTTTTTGGCTACAGTGGGGTGCTGGCTGTTTTTGGCTACAGTGGGGTGCTGGCTGTTTTGGCTACAGTGGGGTGCTGGCTGTTTTGGCTACAGTGGGGTGCTGGCTGTTTTGGCTACAGTGGGGTGCTGGCTGTTTTTGGCTACAGTGGGGTGCTGGCTGTTTTTGGCTACAGTGGGGTGCTGGCTGTTTTGGCTACAGTGGGGTGCTGGCTGTTTTGGCTACAGTGGGGTGCTGGCTGTTTTGGCTACAGTGGGGTGCTGGCTGTTTTGGCTACAGTGGGGTGCTGGCTGTTTTGGCTACAGTGGGGTGCTGGCTGTTTTGGCTACAGTGGGGTGCTGGCTGTTTTGGCTACAGTGGGGTGCTGGCTGTTTTGGCTACAGTGGGGTGCTGGCTGTTTTGGCTACAGTGGGGTGCTGGCTGTTTTGGCTACAGTGGGGTGCTGGCTGTTTTGGCTACAGTGGGGTGCTGGCTGTTTTGGCTACAGTGGGGTGCTGGCTGTTTTAACACAAATTTTACAGTGTTTTTCCAGTCATGTTGAGTTATCTGATCTATTCCTTGCCTCGGCACTGGACAACTCAGGTTCAGTTCCCTCCTCCGGGCATGTACCCAGTGGGAGTTGTGATTTACTGATAAATACCACCGTTGCAGGTCACTGCACCTCTAAAAAGCTCCTAGTAATCCAGAGGTTATATTCAGGACTCCTAATAATCTAAAAAATGTCTGTAAAGAACGCCAATAAATGAAAATACCAAACCGGTACCAACATAGCATGTATACAATCTTAAATACCTGGTAGGCACTATAAACACAATAGTGGTAAACCCAGGAAAAGTATGTGTGTGTAGCGCCTGTTTTAAAAAAAAGCCATGTAAATAAATCAAAATGCCATTCAGATGGTAACAACTCGATGGAAGACTACAAACCATGAGTTGATATAAAATATACAAAATACATCTATGAGTTTACCTTGGAAATGTATGGTTAACATTGTTATGTTATCATAACCATCTGATAATAGTAGCAGTATTAGTAGCAAAAAAAAAAAAAAGTTATATATTATATATTGATTGTATATTGTGTGTAGCGGCCGGTACTAGGAGGCTGACGTCCCTTACATAAAAGACTATTTTATTTATTTTACATTTGTTGACCGGGCTAGTCTAACTGGATACATGTCCATTTTCAGTAGAGGCCCGGGGAGAAAAGCTCCAAGCATAAGAATAGCAATATAACAAAAGCAAATAAGTAAAATAGAGTAATAAAGCAACAGTACCATAGTAACATAGGTAAAATGAGAAAAGCACATGGGACTAACAAACAGTGACTAGAAAACATTTAGGCAAAAGCTAGACCAGACATAAATAAGCAAATGCACTAGACAGCACCAGGGCAATTGCAGAAAGAACAAAGTTCCCAAATCCTATCAAATTACTAAGAATAAAACAAGAGGAGAGAAATAAGTTTTGGAGGCAAGAGGGAGGGCTAGGGTTGAAATAGGAGTGAAATACAGGTTTCAGTCTGGGTTAGCACAAGGACAGAGCCACTTAGTTTTTAGATGTTCTTTTGTTTAGTTTTTGAATTGAGAAGCAGATGCTAGTGTAGATAGTTCAGGAGGGAGCGGATTCCATTTTTTTCCTATAGTGTTTGAGAAAAAAGAGTCACCAGCTTTGTTGTTTGATTTAGTTAAGGAGACGAGTAGTTTATTTGCAGAACGTAGTGTAGCCAGGTTTTTATATGGAGAGATCAGATTAGAGAGGATGGGGTATTGTTTGGGTGGTATAAGATCTTTTGTGTCATAAGTAACTGTTGACAGAGTATATGGTTCTGTAATTCTAACCATCCTAGTTGGTTAAGGCAGTGGTGTGTTTTAAAGGGAGAGCATGTGATGAATCTAGCAATACTATTATAGCAGTTAGATAGTTTGGAGATGTTTTTTGAAAGGTTGGTATATATAGCAGAGGCATAGAAAAGGGTAGAAATGAGGTGAGTTTGTGCGATAGTTTGCCTGGCTGAGGGTGTAAGGAAGGGTTTGATTCTGTAGAGGGTACCAAGTTTTCTGTTAACAGTCTTTATGGTGGAGTTAATATGGTCATCAAAGTTAAGATGATTGTCGATTGTGACACCTAGTAAGCGGGTGGTAGTATCTGGTGCTATATTAGTAGCATTATTGGAGGTTATAGAGAAGAATGGAGTGGGTGACATGAGTTGGTGTAAAAAGTAGTAGTTTTGTTTTCTTTGGATTCAGGAGAAGACGATGTTGCATGAACCAGTTTTCTACTTCTTGGAATACAGTTTGGGTTAGGGATTGGAGTGAGGGTATATTATTGGTAGTACAGATTAAGGTAGAGTCATCTGCATATTGGATGCATGTGGCGTGGGGTATGTTCAAGTGGAGATCGTTAATAAATATGGAAAAAAAGAAGTGGACCTAAGATCGAGCCTTGAGGGACTCCAATATTAACAGGAAGTAAGGAAGACAAATTGTTATCCCAGAGTACAGCTTGCTGTCTATTTTGAAGATAACATCTGAACCATTGTAATGCTTGTAGGTCGAGAGAAAGGTGCTTTAGTTTTTCAAGAAGTAGGGTATGATTAACAATATCAAAGGCTTTTGACAGGTCTAAGAATAGTGCAGAGGAAAAGGAGTTATTATTGCGGTTTTTGTTTATAGTGTCAGTGAAGGAGAGAAGAGCAGTAGTAGTACTATGAAATGGTCTAAAGCCATGTTGGCAGTTGGCTAGTAGGTTGTTTTGTAGAAGGTGGTTAAGAATTTGTTTGTGAATACATTTTTCCATTATTTTAGCTAATGGGGAGAGTAAGGCAATAGGTCGGTAGTTAGAGAGGTCAATTGAAGTTCCACCTTTGTGTAGAGGGATAATATGAGATTTTCCATAAGGTAGGGATTTTGCCTTCAGTGATGGTTCTATTAATCAGGATAGATATGGGGTAGTCAATGGCTTGTGCAGCAATCTGTAGGTATTCAGATGGGAGATGGTCACCGGATGGGGTACAAGGTTTTAGTTTGGTAAGAAGTTTGTAAATAAGAGATGTTGGAACAGGGTGTAAATGAAAGGTTGGGGAAGAAGTATTAGAGGTATTCAATTGTGAAGCAGGTAAAGGTGGTAGAGAGTTTGCTAGAGATTGAATGGCTTCTGTAAAGTATTTATTAAAGGCATCAGGGATTAGGTTGGAATTATTTTGGTTGAAACCTACAGGGTGGGAGTAGTAGTGTTTCCTGGCTGAAGAAGTTTATTAATTCCTGACCAGAATTTTTTTGGTGTATGTTGTGAATTTTGTTGGAGGTTTAGGTAGAAGTCTTTTTTTATCCCTAAGGGTATCTCTCTTGGTAGCATTTCTTAATTGTTTGAAGAGAAGGTGATCAGATGGGCATTTGGTAGTTCTCCATTTAGCCCAAATTTTGTTTCTAAGTAGCATTTTCTGCCTAGTTTGTTTAGTTAGCCAAGGGGCAGATTTGGTTCTTATTCTAATGGAGCGGTATGGAGAATGGTGATTTAGTATTTGAATAAAGTTAGTATTAAAGTAGGTTACAGCCTCATTAAGTTCCAGATGTGTTAGTGGTGACCAATTACATGCTTTTAGTTCGTTTATAAAACTGTCAGGATTAAAGTGTTTTTTTGAGCGTGAGGTTATAAGATTAGGAGTATTTGGAATGTGAACCTTTTGTCTGATAATGTAAGTAAGCATATGGTCACTGATATTATCAGGAAGGGTTCCTGGAATATAGTTGTTAGGATGGCTATTGATAAGGATCCAATCAAGGGTAGATTCTTTACTATTAGGTTTGTGAATTCTAGTAGGAGTAGTTATTAATTGATAGAAGCCAAAAAGATTTAAGTGGTTAGTTGGGGTCAGAGAATTACAGGTGAGCCAGTCAATGTTAAAATCTCCTAGTACAATGGTCTCTTGGGGAAGTTGAGTAGATAGGTAACTAAGTAGGTGTTCAAGAGTACTAGTGTTGTTTCCAGGGGGCAGATATATACAAAATAAGTAGATAGATTTGGAGTTGTTTTAATTGGAGAGTGACAGATAATCTTTCGGCTTTGGTGTCAAATAATGGGATAGTGTTAGACAGGGAAATCTGGAGATTGTTTTTATAGATAATAGCAATTCCTCCACCTTTTTTGGTTATGCGGTCATGTCTAAGGATGTTGTAACCTGGAGGGGTAATTTCTTGGTCTAGGGTGGATGGTTTTAGCCATGTTTCTGTAAGACATAAGATGTCAAAAGAGTGCAGGTGTAGGAGAGCATGAAGGTGTGAGATTTTATTATTGATACTTCTAATGTTGAGATGAGCTATTAGGAGGGAGTTATGTGCTTTAGATAATGTGGAGTGCACAGGTAAAGTTATATTATCTAGGATATTGGAATTATGACCATTGGGGCCTGGGTTTGGATGAATATCACCATCTGAGAGGAGATGACAATGGTGAAGTAGTTTTATATTCAAGATTTTATTGAGGTTAATCAAACTCTTTTTAGAGGGGAGGTATGTTACAGGTGTTACTCTATGATATTTTGGGAGTATGTCGTTAGACATAGAGGTTATGTTACAGTGAGTAAGAGTGTTGATACAAATATAAGATAGAGTTTGTTGGACATTATGGTATTGTTTAAGAGTAGTAAGGTTTTCCATGAAGGTGAGGGAATAGGGTATGGTTAGAGAGGCTGTAATACAAGTTAAGAGAAGTAACTGTGTGAGAATAGTTCTTTGTGTTATAGCCATTGTAGAGAGTAGTTGCTGGAAGAAAGTAGGTATAGTGTGTATGTACGGTTAAAATGAGGTAAGAATGTTACTAGAGGATAAGGTGGGTCAAAAGTATAAGGTTAGATAAGAGAAGGATGTAGTGAAGGAATTGGAAAGGGACGTAGTTAGAGCAGAGGATGGAGTAGTAAAGGTAATAGGGGTGTGGTTCAGGTGTGATAGAATTAATACTGGCAGGTATGGATAAGGGAGTATCTGGTGTTAAGGGGTTTGTAATTGGTTGAGAGGTTAGTGGGGTGTGGCCAGTGAAGTATAAGTGTAGGAGTAGTGGGGGTGGGTGGGATATGGGGTAGGGTAGGGGAGCGGAGCGGGGCAGACCAAAGAAAGAGGAGCAGTGAGAGGAAACAATCAGTAAGGAGGAAGGTAAGCACTAGAGACAGTAACAGAGTAGCCAAGGTGAGAGTCAGAAGAGGAGGACATAGAAAGAGAGGGGAAAAACCTGGGAGAGGAGAGAGTTAGGTAGCCAGTTGTATAAGAACTAGGAAGGAGAATGGGTAGCAGGGTTAAGAGGGCTTTGTCAACAGAAAGAGAAGAGTGCCACAAGCTTATAAGCCTCAGGGAGGGTGGTGGGGTAGCAAAAGAAATGAGATTACAGGTGGGTGATGAGTGCCATCTAGTGGCCAAATCTATAACAGCTATAAAGAGATGGAAGCAGTGCAATATTAGGGTAAAGTAGGGTAGTGGAAAGAGTGGTGTAACAAGGCAGAAGGGTAGCTGTGGTAGTAGGGGGCAAAAGGTAGAACAAAAGATAGTTAAACCAGGGGGGTATGGCTGCTGGCAGATATGGCAGGAGAAGTAGTGCACCTTAGAGGTGCTGGGGTTAGATATTTAGTAATAATTAAGCTAACAAATAATTTGTTTGTAACATACAATAAAAGTAGATGTGGCCTTTAGTCCAAGGGCTGCTGGGTTACCCAGGTCACAGAAACACTCAATCAGGCTTAGGTAGGTGGGTTGAGCTGGTCTTGGAGTCCAGAAGGGCACAACAAATGTAGAAAGGTGAGAATAGAAGCTATGCAATGAATAAAAGTAGCTGTGGCCTTTAGTCCAAGGGCTGCTGGGTTACCCAGGTCACAGAAACACTCAATCAGGCTTAGGTAGGTGGGTAGAGCTGGTCTCGGAGTACAGAAGGGCACAACAAATGTAGAAAGGTGAGAATAGAAGCTATGCAATGCTATACAAACTAAACGCCAGGGATCGCTCAGCAGCCACGCGTGGTGAAAGGAAGTAAAGATGAACAATCAAGCTACTTTTTTTAATGTCTTTATCAATGGTTACATTGTGGTTCATTATTTTAAGCGGGGGGTGTGTAGTTTGATCGTATTTAAGATTGTATACATGCTATGTTGGTGGCGTAAATTTAGAGTATTAGTTTGATTACAAATATTCAGGGCTGGTCATGTTGATCTTATACAAATGGTGATGCACAGTTTTTCTGTGGTTAAGTTTAAGTGCATTGATGTGCAATTTTCAGGTCTGTCCACAAGGGGAAGTGTTTCAGTGGTGCTATGATGCTTAAAAATGGGACAGATGCATTGTTCTTTGTTTTTAGTTTGCTTTCTGAAGAAGTTGGTGCAGAGCGCCGACGAAAAGCTTGGTTTTAAGCTTGATAAACTTCCTGTTTGGTATTTTCGTTTATTAGCGTTCTTTACAGACATTTTTTGGATTATTAGGAGTCCTGAATATAACCTCTGGATTACTAGCAGCTTTTTAGAGGTGCAGCGACCTGCAACGGTGGTATTTATCAGTTTGTGGTTTTGGTTTCGAGTCCTGCAGGGAGTTGTGATTTAGCCTTACTGGAAGTCTCTGCTTCAGTGTAGATGTTCAGGGCTTCTCCTGGTCCGTCTGCCTTTGAGGCTGTGGAAAGGGCTTTCTCTCTTTCTAAAGATCTATTCTCCCATCCCTCGAATCCACCTCCTATTCTCTCTTCGGTTCTGACCTCTGAAGTCCATCAAGCCTATTCCACAGAGACAGCCAGTTCCAACCAGCTGCTAGTTATTCACCACAGAGGAACTCTCGCTCTCTGATACCTCCCCTGAACATCCCCACAGAGATCATCCATTGGAAGAAGTGCAAAAGCAGACATTCCCTATAAGAATCTCTCACTGAAGATACCGAGGAAGGAGAATCACTAATTGTTTTTTGGAGGCTTTTGGTTCTGGCCCATCTATGTCTTGGGTGACACCCCACCCTTCCCGGCAGACGAGGTCATTGATCTAGTCTCTCACCAGGCATGGATGGAGTTTGATTCCACTGAGCCTATAGCACACAGACCTGAAATTCCTAGCTCCCCTGAAAGATAAACCTCACTGGGGTAAAGGAGTCCTAGTACATGCTATAGTGGTGGCAGCAGCCACTAAGAGCTAGCAGAACAGAGCTAGTGTCCACCCACCAGTTTAAGACACTAGACAGATTCAGAAAATTAGAAGTTATGTACTTACCATAACGTTCCATCTGAGTAGGTGGATTCATTTGTCTGCAACCTGTGGGTATGGATCCGATATTGGATCCGAACCAGCATGGTTTATCCAGCTATGGATCCGAGCTCCTAGCTCCTCCCCTCACCCATAATGCCCTGCTCTCCCTACATGACCTCAGATCGAGTTTGCCCTGTACCAAATACCCTAACCAAAGGGTAACGCATCCTATGCAGGAAACTGACAAGGCCAGGGGGATAGGAGGGCGGGATGGTTGCAGACAAATGAATCCACCTACTCAGATGGAACGTTATGGTAAGTACATAACTTCTAAATCTGAAGTAGGACAATTCATTTGTCAGCAACCCGTGGGACAGTGTCCCCAGCTACCAGAGTCTTGGGCGGCCATCATGGAAGGATATTCCGGAGCACCGCGGAGCCAAAGGATGCTCTACCTCTAGACGTGATATCCAGCTTGTAATGAGAAATAAAGGTATGAGATGAAGCCCAAGTGGCAGCTGAACAAATGTCATCCAGAGGAATCCTAGCCTTAAAGGTCGCTGAGGTAGAAACAGACCGGGTCGAATGAGCATGGACTCCCTCCGGTGCAGACCTCCTGGAAGCTTGGTAAGCTAACAGAATACACTGGGAAATCCAGCGTGACAAGGAGACTTTGGAAATTGGTTTAACCAGATTGAATTTAGCAAAGGAAATGAACAATTGGTCGGATTGCCTATGACCAGCTGTCCTGTTAAGATAAAAATGAAGCTGCCTGTGAACATCAAAGGAATGCAGCTTGTATACGCCTTTGTTCTGATATTTAGGAAAGAAAACAGGGAGGTTGATGGACTGATTAATGTTCGCTTCCGAAGCTACCTTAGGAAGAAAGGAGGGATTGGTCCTGAGGTACACACGGTCCGGATGGAAGATCAAGTAAGGCGGTTTCATGGACAGGGCTCGAAGTTCAGAAACTCTCTTGGCTGAAGTAATGGCTACTAAAAATGCAGTCTTAAGAGATAAGAATTTCAGGTCTACTGTGGCCGCAGTCTCGAAGGGGTGAGCGGTCAAGGCCTGAAGAACCAAGGAAAGATCCCACGGTGGATCTAAGCAGAAAGGTGCCTTTTAGGAATATTTTACATAATTTGGCAGACATAAAAGGCCCAGAGTCATGACCAACATGATAATGAGAAATGGCCGCTAGCTGAACTCTGACCGTGGAACTACTGGCGCCATCATTAAAGAGTAGTAAGGAAGTCTAGAACCAAAGGAAGGGGAACCGTGAAGGGATCTAGACCCTGCAGCTCCGCCCAAATGGAGAATCGCTTCCATTTACTGCAGTAAATTTTTCTGGTAGAGAGTTTATGAGCCGCTACCAGAATGGCCTTAACTGGAGACGAGATACCGGAGTCCTGATTAGGAGTGGAACTGGAACAGCCAAGCAGTCAGCTTCAAGTTGCCCAGGTTTGGAGTTGGTAGGTTCGATGGGTGTGATATCAGATCCGGAATGGGATCTAGAATCCAAGGTGGATTCACTGAGTGAGACCTCAGGTAAGGGAACCAGATCTGCAGAGGCCAGAATGGGGCTATGAGGATCATTCTGCACCCCAACCGAGAGGCTTTCTGAAGTACCTGGAGCAACAGAGGCAGAGGGGGGTATGTGTAAAGAAGACCGGTAGGCCAAGCATGCACCAGAGCGTCTCTCGGGGAATCCCCTGGAGGAGGGATTAGAGCGAAAAAACTGTCGCACTTGGTGTTTAAGGGAGAAGCAAAGAGATCGCAACAAGGAGTTCCCCACTGTGCGAAGATACATTTCGCTACTTGAGCATTGAGAGACCACTCGTACGGGGAGAGGACGGTGTGACTGAGCTTGTCTGCAAGGATGTTGGACCGACCCGGAATATGCATTGCGATGAGAAAGCGGTTGGTGGAGATCGCCCATTGCCACACTCTCATGGCTTCTCGACAAAGGGTAAGACCTGGTACCCCCTGTTTGCTGATGTACCAGACCACCGACGTTGTCTGACTGAATCGCAATTGTTCCCAGGGGAAGAAAGGCTTGAAGTGCTTGCAACGCCAAGAGCACCGCCCTCATCTCCAGAACATTGATATGCAGGGAGGTCTGAGTCGTTCCACGTGCCTTGGACCGTCCGGCCCGCAAAATGCCCCGCCCACCCGAGGCGGGAGGCGCCCGTGGTCACTGTGGCAAGAGGGGGAGATGCACAAAAGGGGCGGCCTCCGTGGAGATCCTTGGAATGAAGCCACCACAAGAGAGACCGCTTGCAAGCCTTGCTGATTGCAATGGGGTGATGCAGGGGGAGCGAAAGATATGACCATTGTACTTGAAGTGTCCACTGAAGTACCCGCATGTTCAAGCGGGCGAGTGGGAGAAGAGAAATCACTGCCGCCATGGACCCCAGAGCCCTCAGGACCAATTCCCCCAGAACCGAGCTGGAGTGGAGGTTGGCCTGCACCTGGAGTCGCAGATTCCGAACTCTGTCGGTTGTGAGAAAGGCTGTTAACTTCCTCGTGTCTAACCTGGCTCCTATGAATTCTATCAACTGAGTAGGGACCAGGTTGGACTTTCCTACATTTATTGTGATGCCTAGCCAGGGAGCTAGATGAAGAAAGGAGTCTCTTTCCAAGAATAGTAGATGCCTTGTTGGGGCGGTGAGAAGCCAGTCGTCCAGGTACGGAAAGACCTGCACCCCCTGAAGCCTCAGGTGGGCCGCAACCACTGCTAATACTTTGGTGAACACCCTGGGGTCTGTGGTGAGACCAAAGGGAAGGACCCTGAACTGGTAGTGACTGGCTCCCAGCCAGAAGCGAAGAAACCTTCTGGACCGTCTGTCCATTAGTATGTGGTAGTACGCATCCTTGAGGTCTAGAGCACATCCAGTGATTCTCTCCCAGAAGGGGGAGGATGGATTGTAAAGTGACCATCCGGAACTTCTCCTTGCGAACTGCCAGGTTTAATAGGGACAGGTCCAGAATGGGTCTTGGGTCCCCCGTCTTTTTTGGCACTAAAAAGAACCTCGAGTAGAACCCTGATCCGATCTGGTCTGGGGGGACGGGCTGGATGGCTCTTTTCCTCAGCAGATAGCCAATTTCTGCTGAAGCGGCCTCCCTCTGATCGGGTGGAATGTCGGGGAGGGATTTTAGTTTTGGGACGTGAAGAAATGGGATTTTGTATCCTCTGGATATAATCCGGAGGACACAGCGGTCTGATGTTATGAACTCCCATGCCGCTAGGTGCTCCGAAAAACGTCCCCCGACTGCCTCCAGAGTGGAGCAGTCGGGCAACCCCTCAGGGTTGCTGCGCATGCCGTTCAGAGAAAGGTTCTTTGGACCCGAAATTCCTGGGAGACCCTCTGCCCCTGGGGCGGCGTCCTCCCTGTCCTCTGCCACGGAAGGACTGGTTGTCCGGAGCGGGTTGGGATTGCTGCGACTTTCGGAACCACATCTTCTTCTGGCCCTTTTGGTTCCTAGAGTAGGACCTCTGGGGCACAGAGAAGCGGACTCCGACGGCAGACGGCGTCTTCCCGTCGTTCTCGCTCTGGACCAAGGTGTCGTGAACAGTCTTGCCAAAAAGGGCAGAACCGTCAAAGGGGGCGTTAGCAAATGACGCCTTGAAGGGCTCCGTGAAATCGCAATGGCGGAGCCAGGCCTGGCGTCTCGTGACTAGGCCTACTCCTGCAGCTCTAGCGGCTCCCTCAGTAGCATGGGAATAACCGCATAGAGGTATTGGTCACACAACGAAGAGTGGCCATACGGGTGGAGTGCAAAAGTTTGTCCTCAGACATGGACTCTGGGGGGGGATGCAGCGTATTCTTTGATAAGATCGCCCTGCATCCTAATGACATGTGCCAGATAGTTGAGCGCCCTCACTGAGAAGGTCGCTGAACTAAACATTCGCTTCCCCAAGCGGTCCATCATCCGAGACTCCTTGCTCGGAGGATGAACTGAGGAACTCTCTTGAGCGAGTTCCCTCTTAGTGGCTGCTGCCGTCAACATGGCATCTACCGGGCGTCCCTTGCTCCAGTGGGCACGGTCAGCAGGGGGGCTAAGAATCCTGTCCGGCCTCTTGGGGATTAGCTCCACGGTGTCCAGTTCCTTCCACGCCCTGGTGGTAATGAGGTCCACCAGGGGGTCGGCAGGAGGGGACACCCAAGAGGTAGACAGGCCCGCTTCAAATGCCTCCAAGAACACGGACTCATCCGAGGAAGACTTTGGGGCAGACCACCCACCTCTTATATGAAGCATTTCCATGATGTCTCCAAAGGAGACCTCCTCGGGGGGTGATCTTGGGGAGCCTTCCCCTTCCTCCAAGTCCGTGTCTTCAGTTAAAGACTCGGGGGAGTCTATGTGCCTCCTCTTACACGTGTGCTTGCGAGGTGCTTCCTCGGGGGGGGGGGGGGCTGTCCGAGGAGCCCTCGCAAGCAGTGTCCAGTTCCAAAGGAACTGCTTGGGGCATTGAAATGGTCTGTCCCAGTGGCCGGGTGACGGAAGCCTGACCCAGAGCAGATGGAGTGCGGGACTGAGCCGAAGCAAGTGCCGGGGGTCCGGATGCCCTCAACAGAGCCCTCTTCACTACATCAAAAGCCGAAGGGGAGCCGGCCTCAACCAAAGGATCTGACAGTCGGCTCCCCCTTGGATCTGAGGAGTGGATCGGAGCCGGCGCCGAGCCCCTCGGATCCGAGGGACCAGTGCGCTTCGACACGGACGGCGCCGAAGGCACACTGAGTCCCCCGGATCCGAAGCTCGGACCAAGGCTCCGAGAGGTCGGATCCGAAACACTCGAGGGCAGGGTCGGATCCGAAGTACCTAGTACTGTCGGCGCCGACCCACCCCCGGCTCCGAAGCTGCCCAGCTCTGAGCCCGGGTAGCGGGTCGGAGAAGGAGCTATGGGCTTGAAAAATGGGGTCGAGCTCCCCCGCCCCCGGGGGGGGGGGGAGGCAGGAGCACTCCCATCTGCATCTGGGCCTGGATGAACCTTCGCATCATCCGGTCCAGATCAGCGTCGGATAGGCTATAGGTGGACCTCGATGAGGCTACAGAGGTAGGCCTTGAGTACCGCCTCGATAGCCTCGAAGGAGGTCGGGTCTCCTCCTCAGGCCCTGGTGAAAAGGATGGGGACTGGAGCAGAGGAGGAGGAGAGCCAGCAGCCAGAGAGGCCGGAGGAGAAGCCCGCTTAGCCGGCGGGGCAGAGACAGAGGTCTCGGCCCGCCACTTGTGGTGCTTCTCTCTCCGGTCCTTCTTTCTGGCTTCCCTCTCCTCCAAACCAATAGAGGGAGTTTGAATCCCGGGAGGAGGAGGGGGAGCAGGTAAGGCAGGAACCGCCGAAGCGGTAACTACCAACGGGGCGGAGGCCGAAGCTGAGTCCGGGGGCAAGAGTCCCGCCAAGACCAGCTTCGACCTCCGCTCCTTCAATGCCCTGGGGTTGAACCCTGCACAGATTGAACACCCAGAGGTGAGGTGTTCAACCCAAGGCATCGAACGCACCAAGTGTGGCCATCAGCAGGGGATAGCTTATGGCCACACTCGGAGCATTTTGAAAAGATTGCCTTTGGGGCCTCAGACATTCTTACTAATCCTTTTTTTTTTTTTTTTTTTTAAAAAACAAAAAGGAAAGTTAAGAAAGTTAAATTAACCACTCACACAGAAGGCCCCAAAGAATCCACACGCACACAAGCTACGATACCAGCAAGGGGAGGGTACTATAAAGTTAACCAATTTAACAAAAAATTAAGCTTGAGGGAAAACTCAAAACTTTCACACAAAAAATTTTTTTTGACAGAAATTCCTTAGTAAAGAATTAGAAGTTATGTACCTACCATAACGTTCCATGTTAGTTGTCTTCTCTCGCCTTCTTTCTTGCTGGATGGGTTCGGAGCCGATCCTCGGCTCCGACTCGGCACTTGCTTTAGCTCGAGAACTCCTTTTACCAGCTCGAGGCAACCCTATATCCCATGATGCAAGGCGGAACTACCTCAGATCTCATTTGGCAGCTAACTGACCCTGCTAAAGACTTATCCTAACATAATTAGGAACCATGGTTCCTAAAGAAGTCCTCATAACAACGCTCCAGAGGAAGCAATCTAATAGGAACTCTCCAAGATCTGTCCAGGCCAGGGGGAAGGAGGGAGGGACGCAAGAAAGAAGGCGAGAGAAGACAACTAACATGGAACGTTATGGTAGGTACATAACTTCTAAATGTTAAGTTGTCAATCTCGCCTTCATTCTTGCTGGATGGGACCACGTCCCTAGCACCTGTATCCCGGGTGGCTCAATGGAACAGACTCTTGAGAACTGTGGAACCAAAACTGGCCCTATCTCTGGAGGCCAAATCCAACTTGTAATGAGACACAAAGGTATGAGGCGTGGCCCAAGTAGCTGCTGCACAAATAGTGTCAATGGGAAGTCTATCCTGAAAGGCTACAGAAGTGGATAGACTCCTGGTCGAATGTGCTTTTGGCTTAGAAGATAGTTGTTTGCCCCTTAGAGAGTACACATAGGAAATGGTGGAGGTCAACCATCTAGATAAGGTCACTTTAGATACTGGAAGACCTAACCTATTTTCTGCATAGGAGACAAACAATTGGTCTGATTTTCTAATTTGTTTAGTCCTATGTAAGTAGTACCTGAGCTGACGATGAACATCCAAAAAATGCAGCTTCTGTTCAGCTCTGTCAGAATAGTTGGGAAAGAAAACTGGTAGATCAATAGATTGGTTAATATTGGTTTGAGATACAACCTTGGGAAGAAAGGAAGGGTTAGTTCTGAGCGAAACCCTATCCTTATGAAACACCAGATAAGGTGAACGAATACAGAGAGCCTGAATCTCAGAAACTCTTCTTGCAGAAGTAACAGCCAGCAAAAATATAGTTTTCCACGTCAATAACTTTAAAGAACACGTAGCAGACGGTTCGAAGGAGGTAGAATTAGGATGCCAACATTAAGTTCAGATCCCATTGCGGAGGAGGATGTTTCACAGGCGGTTTTAGGAGAAAACTCCTCTTAAAAAGGCTTTGCATAACCTATGAGACATGATGTTATTGTCATGCAAGCCAACATGATACTTGGAAATAGCAGCCAGTTGTACTTTGACTGTAGATGACAAGATCCCGAATGAAAACCTCCGCCAGGAAATCCAAAACAGAATGTACAGGAGCGTAAAAGGATCAATATTCCTGTCGCTTTGCCCAAATAGAAAACGCCGCCACTTGCTAGCATAAACAGTTCTAGTGGACGACTTTAAAGAAGACACTAAAATGTCTCTGACTGAGTCAGAAATCATTGGTAGCCTGGCTAGGGAAGGAAGTGGAGCAACCAAGCAGTGAGGTTGAGAGAATGAATGGCCCGGTGCTGCTGACCCGACTGGTGGATCAAAAGATCCGGAACTGGGTCCAGATGCCAGGGCTGCACCAGAAGGTGATGATGAAGAGACGGAAACCAAATTTGTCGAGGCCAATATGGAGCAATGAGGATCAATTTGGCTCTCAAAACGGTGGCTTTCTGAATGACTTGTGGAATCAATGGAAAGGGAGGAAAAGCATAAAAGAAGTCCCAGAGGCCAATCCTGGGTTAGAGAGTCTCTCAAGGGTTGGCCTGGAAGAGGAAATAGTGTGAAGTAATCTGGGCACTTGCTGTTTTGAGGGGTAGCGAAAAGATCGCAACAAGGGGTGCCCCACTTCAGAAAAATCTGATCCACTACAGATTGATTGAGAGACCACTCGTGAAGCATCAGAATAGATCTGCTTAGCCTGTCCGCCAATAGGTTGGACCTGCCGGGGATGTGCGTTGCTATCAAACCGCTGAGAAGAGATCGCCCATTGCCAAAGTCTGAGAGCTTCTCGACATAAGGGATAGGACCTGGTTCCGCCCCATTTGTTGATGTACCAGACCACGGACATGTTGTCCGTCTGTACTGCAATAGTCCCTGTGGGAAGAAAGTCGTCGAGGGCTTGCAACGTTAAAAGCACTGCTCTCATCTCCAGGACATTTATGTGCAGGTGGTATTCTATGGGTTGCCACGTCCCGTGGACCATCCTGCCCTGATAATGCCCCCCCACCCGATCAGAGAGGCATCCGTGGTGACTGTGGCAACTGGAGGAGGGGGAACAAAGGGTCGGCCCTGATGAAGAAGAGGGGAAGATATCCACCATCGAAGATGAGCCCTGCAAGACTGTGTCACTAAGATCTCGTGTCTCATGGGCAGATCGTGATACGACCACTGCGTGAATAACATCCACTGCAGGAGACGCATGTGGAAGCGAGCCAGTGGAAGGAGAACAATGGCTGCAGCCATTAGGCCTAGAACTTTCAAGACAAACCTGGCTTTGATCTTGTTGCTTTGTAACAGAAGCTGAACAAATTTCTGGATGTCCAGAATCCTTTGATCTGTTAGCCTGGCTAACATTTTGACGGTATTTAACTCTGCGCCTATAAAGGTGATAGATTGGCAAGGCAGCAGAGAGGATTTTTCGAAATTTACCGAAATTCCTAGACTCTTGCAAAGCTGTAGGGTGTAGTCTCTGGACCAAGAAGCTGATGCTTGAGGTGGCGGAGAGGAGCCAGTCGTCCAAATAAGGAAACACCTGGAATCCTCGACGTCTCAGATGAGCTGTGACCACTGCCATGCATTTGGTTAACACTCTGGGAGCTGAAGTGAGGCCAAAGGGCAGTGCTCTGAATTGGTAATGACTGGCTCCCAGCCGAAAGCGGAGAAACCTTCTGGAGCGTCTGTGAATCTTTATGTGATAGTATGCATCCTGAAGGTCTATAGAGCACATCCAGTTGTCCTTGCCCAGAAAGGGCAGAATGGATTGCAGCGTGACCATCCGGAATCTTGCCTTTCTGACAGACTTGTTTAGTCTGCTTAGGTCTAGTATCGGTCTCCAATCTCCCGTCCTTTTGGGGACCAAAAAGAATCCTGAGTAGAAGCCGGATCCTACTTGGTCTGCCGGCACTGTTTGGATGGCTCTTTTTTCCAGGAGTTTTGAAACTTCCTGTCTTGCCAAATCCCTTTGACCGGGTGAGATGTCTGGAAGGGATTGTAGAGGTACGGGAAACCTTCAAGGGATTTTGTAACCCTCGGATATGATCGACTGTACCCACTTCTCTTGTGATAGGGATTGCCAGGCTACTGGGTACAGCGAAATTCTTCCCCCGACTGCCTCCAAGGGTGGACAGTCGGGCAACACCTCAGGGATGCTGAAAAGGCTTCTCAGGAAGAGACTCCCTGTTGCCCTGGTTCTGAGGACCCCCCTGCCTCTAGGGCGGCGTCTATTATTGTTACCCCCTCTGCCTCTGGGGGTAAACTGACCACGTGTGTCCCGTGTAGCTCCTTGGGCTTTACGGAACCACATCTTCCCCCCCTTCTGACCCTTGGGATATGGTCTAGAAGGAGTGGAAAACTGGACTCCAACGGCAGAAAGAGTTTTACCGTCCTGCTCACATCTGGTCAAAGTATCCTTCACCTGAGGTCCGAACAAAGCCGAACCGTCAAAGGGGGTGTTGGTGAAGGACGCCTTAAAGGGGTCCACAAAATTACACAGCCGCATCCAGGCTTGGCGTCTAAGAGCAACACCTGTGCCTGCGGCCCTGCTCGCTCCATCGGCTGCATAAGATATGAGCCGCATGGAGGAGTTAGATATAGAATTCAGGATAGCAAGCTAAGAGGCAATCTTTTCCTGAGCCCCAGCAGCCGAAGGATCCTGGACTACTTCTCCCAGTTCCTTGAGAATATCTCGTTGAAGCCTGGTGAAGTGACAAAGGTAATTCAGCGAACGCATAGCAAAGGTCGCTGAAGAAAACATCCGCTTTCCATACCTGTCCATGGTCCTAGAATCCTTATTAGGAGGATGGACAGGTACTGAAGGATCCGCCAGTTCCTTCTTAGTGGCCGCTACCACCATAGCATCCACAGAGACACCTTTGGACAGGAACTGTTTGTCCGAAGGGGCCGTGATGAACTTGGATGGTCTCCTGGGGACAGGTTCCACAGAATCTGGAGCCGCCCACGCCTTCCGAGCCACTACCTGCATGAGTGGGTCGAAAGGCGGAGACACCCAGGAGGTGGAGGGTCGGGATCCAAAAGCCTCCAGGTATACCGACTCATCCTCGGAGGGGTCAATGGAGGGCCAATTCCCCCTCTGTTTGAGGAGCTCAAGGATGTCTGAAAATGAGACATCCTCAGAGGGGGACCGTGGGTAGTCTGTGTTTCCTCTTACACGTCCTCTTCCGAGGGGGTTCCCCTGCAGGGTCAGGAGAAACCTCGGAAGAGGAGGAAATTCCCAGTGGGGAAACCTGGGGCGATGGATCCCTGGGCCTGAGAGCAAGAGGCTGGCAAGAGGCATCTGCAGGCACTGATGAGGGAGGAGCTAGAGGGATAGACCGTTGACCAGGCTCAGAGGCCAGGACACTCCTCATCACCTCAAAGGCTCCTCTCCCCGGGAGACCTGAACACACCCGCTCCGAAGAATCCGGAATGGTCGGCTCCAAGGAGAGAGAAGGCTCCGAGGCCGATGTCGGCGCCGAGCTTACCAAAGCCGAAGCCCCGAGAGGGAGAGCGGGGTCGGACAAGGGTCCGATGCCACTAGCCCCCTCGGAGCCGACAGTGGAAACCCGACGACAGGATCCCTCCAAGGAAGGTCTCAAGGAGGAGATCGGAGCCGAAGATGACGGAGCCGAAGGATGTATCTGCTCCGGCATCAAAACAGTCGCTGTCCCAAGAAGCTCCGGCTCCGAACTCTGGTGTGGAGTCGGAGGAGGAATCTCAAGAATCGGGGCTATAGCCGAAGTCTGTTGAGACGGGCTATGGAGCATTTGGGCCAGTGCCTGAGATTTCAACAGCCTGCTTACCACCCTCTCCAAATCGTGGTCAGACAGCCTGGAAGATCTCGAAGATCGGCTCCGATGGCTCCGCTCCGACAAAAGAGGAGACCCCGGAGCCGAGTGAATACTTAGTATCGAAGGGGACCGGGATCTCTTACGGGTCGGAACCATCGGAGCCGAAGTCCCTTGAACCCCAGATGGAGCTGAAGATCTCTCGGCTCCGATACTGGATAAAGTGTCGGCTCCAGCCGGAGCCGACAAGGCCACAGTAGTCAGGGTATCGGAGCCGGCCGGCACCGAACCCACTACTCTTACAGAAGTATCGACTCCAGCCGGAGCCGATATCGGCTCCAACGGAGCCGGAGCCACCGGAGGAGGCTTGGACACTGTAGCCTGAGCCTTCGGTGGCTTAAGAGGTTTTCCTGCCCCTGGTTTAGGAGAAGAACCTTCAGGTTTTAGTAAACCTCGGAGGATTAATTTGTTCCTCCTTTCCTGCAGGAGACTCTGGCTAAAAGCATGACACAACGCACAGGAGTCCTGCAGGTGCAAAGGCCCCAGGCAATACACACAAGAAGTGTGACCGTCTGTCAGGGACATTTTCTGACAGCACTGGTCACACTTCTTGAAGCCTGAGACCTTGCCTTCCCTAGACATCCTAAAAAGGATAGACACAAACAGTCCCCACAAACACACAACTTAATCCCTACACAGACACACAGGAAGGGAATAACTTGGGGAACTAGGCCTGACTAAAACTTTAAACTGAAAAACTATTTTAAAAGTTTAAAAGGAAGGGAATAGGGTGGGCTGTAACTAAGTACAGGCTAATCTAACACTAAAGGGAAAAATAAACCCCTAACTAAACTTTTTCTTCTTTAACAAGAAAAACTTACCTCAGCTGGCAAAGGAGACCTCTTTCGCTAAGCGGCAAACGAGATCTGAGGTAGTTCCGCCTTGCATCATGGGATATAGGGTTGCCTCGAGCTGGTAAAAGGAGTTCTCGAGCTAAAGCAAGTGCCGAGTCGGAGCCGAGGATCGGCTCCGAACCCATCCAGCAAGAATGAAGGCGAGATTGACAACTTAACATCCAAAATTAGCACTTGGACAGGAGCTCAAAATCCAGCTGTCACCATGAAAGCGGCAAACTAGATCTGAGGTCATGTAAGGAGAGCAGGGCATTATGGGTGAGGGGAGGAGCTAGGAGCTCGGATCCATAGCTGGATAAACCATGCCGGTTTGGATCCGATATCGGATCCATACCCACAGGTTGCTGACAAATGAATTCGCCTACTTCAGTTCAGGTTTTTGCATCAGTAACATTCACCTTGAGGTCTCTCAACTATATGGCACACTTTACAAGGCTGCAGAAAGATTAGACCAAAGAACTGTCAAATTATCAGAGTTCATGTCTGCAAAGGATTTCAAAAGACCATCTTCTCCACTGGCCACTAATCAATTTCCAACATGCTCATGAGGTTGACCTCTCACACAGCTGAAGGCATCTCAAGGGTGGGCTGGTTGAGGCACTGACATAAGGAGACATGCTTGGAATGCAGCTACGACTTAGCAAAGCCTTTCAAGAGAGTCTTTCATCAACGATCCCTTTGATGGAATATCATTGTTTGGTCCATCTGTGAAAAAAAAAACAACCTGCAGTAAACAAGGAGGAAAGACCCCGTCCACCATGGGAATCAGGTGTTCTACCCCTAAATGGATGTTCTCTAGAAATCAGACGAGGTAAGAAAAAGTTATGTACTCACCATAACCTTCCATGTATGTAGTCCATCTCACCGAACATTACATGTGGGTTCGGAGCCAATCCTCAGCTCCGACTCGGCCTCTTAGAAAGCCTGAAAACGTCTGATTGGCTCGTGGCTAATAGGTATCCCATGGTGTATGCGCACATTCCCCAGATCTTGTTTGCTACTCGTCTATCAGGATAAGATAGGAAAAAGGACAAAGGTCCAGAAGAATAAACTGTAATAAAGGTGCCCATGTGGTATAAAGCACTATAAAGCACTGTAGAAAAGGAAAAAACTGTTTCCACATCCTCCAGGAAGGGGGCTCGTGGGTGGGTTAGTAATAATGTTCAGTGAGATGGACTACATACATGGAATGTTATGGTGAGTAAATAACTTCGTTGTTATGTAGTCCTATCTCGCCTCCATTATTATGTGTGGGACAGCATCCCTAGCATCTTGAATGGGTGGCTCACTGGAAAATACTCCTGAGTACAGTGGAACCAAACGAGGCTCTACCCCTGGAAGTTAAATCCAACTTATAATGGGAAATGAAGGTATGAGGGGTAGCCCATGTTGCTGCTGCACATATATCATCAATAGGTGTCCTGGATTGGAAAGCAGCAGACGTAGAAAAGGACCCGGTAGAATGCGCTTTAACATTAAAGGGTAACTCCTTTCCCTGAGAGCTGTAAATAAAAGAAATACAACTAGAGATCCAGTTCAATAGTGTAACCTTGGAAACTGGCAAGCCCATTCTCGCCTCAGCAAAGGAAACGGCTATTCTGATTTTCTAAATCCTTTGGTCTTGTGGATATAGAAACGCAGTTGCCTATGCACATCCAATTGGTGGAATGTATACTCTGCTTTATTGGTGTGATTAGGGAAGAACACTGGCAATTCAATTGTTTGGTTTAAGTGAAATTGAGAACAGACCTTAGGAATAAAGGACTGGTCCAGAGAGAAACCCTGTCTTTGTGAAAAATTAAATATGGAGGTTTAACTAACAGGGCCTGTAATTCAGAAACTCGTCTGGCTGAGGTTTTTGCTACCAGAAAAAAAAAGTGTCTTCCAAGGCAGGAATTTCAACTGACAACTATGGGCTGGTTCAAAAGGTGGCAGAGTAAGTCTAGACAGGACTAGATTCAGATCCCAAGGAGGAATGGGGTCTTGCACAGGAGGTCTTATCATGGAACCCCTCAGAAAAGATTTGAGCAGTTTGAGAGACAAGATTGGAATCATTAACCCCACATGAAAATTAGACACAGCTGCTATCTGAACTCTGAGTGTAGTAGCTGCTGAACCCTGGTGAAAGAGTTCTGAAAGGAACTCTCGAATAACAGTAATGGGAGCTGTAAAAGGATCAACTTCTCTGTTGTGTGCCCATATAGAAAATCTTTTCCATTTGCTGTGATACAATTTTCTAGTCGATGGCTTGTGAGAAGAGGTAATAATATGAGTTGCAGCTGGAGACGGATCATGAAGCCTGACTAGTGACAGAACAGAAGCAGCCATGCTGTCAGATTGTGTGTGTGGAGACTGGGGTGAAGAGAACCTGACGTGTGTGTCAGAAGGTCTGGCACTGGGTCCAGAGTCCATGGATAGTCTAATAGGTGAGGCTCGAGAAAAGGAAACCAAATCTGACGAAGCCAGTAAGGAGCGATTAGGATCATCTTGCTTCCCAACAACATTGATTTCTGTATGGCCTTGGGGAGGAGTGGAAAAGGAGGAAAAGCACAAGTCACGCAGGCCAATCGTTGACTAGTGCATGTCTTGGAGACTCTCCCGGAGGGGAGATGAGAGAGAAAATGTTGCTGCATTTGATGTTGATGGAGCTGGCAAAGAGGTCGCAGCAGGGTTGTCCTCACTTGTAGAAGGTCATAATGGCTATTTTCTGGTTCAAGGACCATTAGTGAGGTAACAATATTGCCCTGCTTAGCTTGTCCGCTATCACGTTGGAAGTCCCCGGGATGTGCGTTGTAATGAGAAAGCGTTGGGAAGAAATCGCCCAATTCCAAACTTGCAGGGCCTCTCGACATAAGGGGTATGATCTGGTCCCCCCTTGTTTGTTTAGATACCAGACCACCGACATGTTTTCGGTCTGGATAGCTACCGTCCCTAGAGGGAGAAAGTCGCGAAGTCCTTACAATGCTAGAAGCACCGCTCTCTTCTCTAGGACACTGATATGCAGATGGGCCTCCTGATCTTGCCATGTGCCTTGGACAGTCCTACCAAGTTAATACCCCCTCCACCCTATTTGAGAGGCATCCGTGGTCACAGTGGCAACGGGTTGGAGCGGCACAAAGGGAGTCCCTGTGGTAAGATGACCTGATTAAATCCACTAGTGTGGGCCCTTTTTGCAAGATGTAATCAGAATCTGATGCAGAGGCAACTGCTGAAAAGATCACTGGGATGACAGGAACTATTGGAGTAGTCTTGTATGTAGTCTTGCTAAAGATACCAAGGTTATGGTCGAAGCCACAGTTCCGAGAAGCTGCAAAACCACCTTCACTTTGACTCTTCGAAGGGGAAGTATCATGTAAATTTGTTGCACAAGATTCTGTATTCTGTCTGTAGGTAGTCTTGCTGTCATAGAGACCGTCTATGTTTGCTCCTATAAAAGTTATAGACTGAGTGGGCAAAGTAGAGGTGACCCCTGACCGGCTCCAGAGACGGACAGCCAGGTTCCACATCAGGAATGCTGATAGGGACGGTCATGAAAGGAATCGCAACCTCCCTGATTTTGTGGGCCTCCCCTGCCTCTATGGTGACATCTACCATTATTTCCTCCTCCACTGCCTCTGAAGGAGGAATCACCCTGTGTCCTGGAAAGGTCTCCAATTTCTTGAACCACATTTTACTGCTCTTCTGACCTTTAGGGTAAGGTCTAGAAGGAACGGAAAAACGGACTCCCATGGCAGAGAGTCTTTCCTTCCGGTTCACACCTGGTGAGGGTATCTTTCACCTTGGGTCCAAAAAGAGAGGATCCGTCCATGGGAGCATTGGTGAATGTAGACTTGAAAGGCTCAAAGTTGCATAGATGCATCCAGGAACGTCTCGTCTCCTTAAGGAGACTCCTGAACCCACCGCCCTACTCACACCATCAGCTGTGTACGAAATCAGCCACATGGAGGAGTTAATATATGTGAGAGTAGCCAACTGAGTAGACACTGCAGATGGGACTGCTTCAGCAGAGGTACCCTGAAGAGCATCTCCTAACACTTTTAGGAGATCTCTCTGAAGTCTCGTAAAATGTGATAGATAGTTCAGCGATTGGAGTGTAAAAGCTGCTGAAGAGAAGATACGCTTCCCGTACCTATCCATCATCCGGGATTCCTTATTAGGCGGATGGGTAGAAGTGGTCTCTGCTAGCTCCTTCTTAGTTAGTGGCTGCCGCCACTACCATGGTATCAACAGGTAAACCCTTGGATAAGAATTCGTTGTCTTTAGGGGCGGAAAGAAATTTATTCGGCCTCCTGGGGGCCGGTTCCACGGCATCAGGAGTCTACCATGCTTTCTGATTCAGAAGATCCAGTAATTCATCAAATGGAGAAGATACCCATGAAGCTGAGGATTGAGACCCGAAAGCCTTCAGGTACACCGACTCATCGGACAGGGTAATGGTGGGCCAGCCACCTCTCTGCCTGAGGATCTCCAAAATGTCTGCAAAGGAGACATCTTCAGAGGACAACCTACGGGACCCCTCTGACTCATCAAGGTCAGTGTCAGATGTGACGGACTCATTAGGGGAGTCTACATGCTTCCTCTTACATGAGCTCTTCCGAGGGGGCTCCTCAGCGGGTCTTCTGGGGAGGTCTCGGAAGATTGGGGGCCACCCAAATGGGGGGTCTTGAGGCTGTGGGTCTATACCATCCCGGGGGAGAGGGGATGCTGAGATCGTAGTCTGCACTTGAGGGAGTATAGCTTCGGTACTCCTACGTGGTACGGATGATCAATCGAACATGCTCCTCATACTCACGAAGACAGATTCCTCCAGCTCCAAACGACGCCCCAGCTCCGAAGAGAGCGCAGGTGCCGATGGCTCCAAAGGAATCGGCTCAGAGAACGATGTAGGGTACGAGCTCACTTGGGCCGACGCACCAAGAGGAAGAGACTGCACCGAAGAGGTTCGGTTCCAAGTGTCCCCCTCAGGGCCGACCGAAGAGCTTCTGACCCTAGACACTTCAGACGGTGCTGATAGTGTAAGAGCAGAGCTCTGCTCAGAGACAACCACATGGGGTGCTGGAGCAGAGGACACCACTATAGTCAGTACCGACATCAGCTCCAATGGCCCAATCTGGGTTGGAGGAGGAGAAAGCAGGATCGGTAACAGTAGTCTGTTCCTAAACAGAAAGGGTTGGAGCCTATATAAATTTTGGCAAGGCAGACTACTTAAGGAGTCTGAGCACCACTCTCTCGATGTCTTCTTCGGAGAAGCTCCTGGAGGATCTGGAAGATAGTGTGGGAGACCTCGCTCTCTGCAACAGGCAATTTTAGAGTAGAGGAGACCGGTGGAATGTCTGTAGACCGGCTCCAAAGAGGACTGCTAGTGATCGGCACTTAAGTACTTTGTTGCCGATACAGCAAGGTCCGTGTCCGGAATCTCATTCGGCTCTGAAGACAGTGGAGCCGAAGAGACAGAGGCCAACTCAGATTTTGGTAGCTTCTGTGGAGCTTCACAGACAGAAGTTGAGGCTGAAGAAGGCCTTTTAGATGTCTTGCCCTTATCCTTTCTAGAAGACTGCGAACTGGCTAGGTCTTCCCTCGAAGGAAGTTTTAACATGCCTTTTAGGATCAGCTTATTCTTCCGTTCCTGGAGCACTCTAGGGCTAAAGGAATGACAAAAGACAAGTTTCTCGAAGATGTATGGCCCCCAAAGCAGTACACAGAGACACTATGTCCATCAGTGATGGACATTTTTTGCGAACATTTAGTACAGTTTTTAAAACCTGTTTATGCTCTTTATGTTCTTTGGACATAATGGCGGTAGAGAAAAACAAACCAACACACTCAAACAATAGAGAAACGAGATCTTCCAACTTAAACAGATCTAGCCTTAACACTCAACAAAAATTAAAAGTGGTTTTACTAGTTTAACTTAAACGAACCTAGTGCAAAAAGGAAAAAAGGAAGGGAACAAACTAGCACCTCTAAGTTAAAATCTAGTCTAAAAGCACACACTCACGGGAACCACATACAAAAGGCCAACAGGCCCAAGAATTTTCTAAAACAGTAATAAGTCAAATCCGGTTAAATGACAAATCGGTATCCCAATAAAACTGTCAGTAATCAGAACACTTCACATGAAGCAAAAAACTCCTAATAAGTAGTAATAAAGAACTAAATCACTTAGCCACAGCCAACCAAAGGAAGCTTCCGACTGAAGACACGGCAAACGAGATCTGGGGAATGTGCGCATGCACCATGGGATACCTATTAGCCATGAGCCAATCAGAAGTTTTCAGGCTTTCTAGGCGGCAGAGTCGGAGCCAAGGATCGGCTCCGAACCCACATGTAATAATGGAGGCGAGATAGGACTACATAACAGTGTGGTTTTGCAAAACTCAGGGACCTTTCCAAAATCCACGTGGCGACAACTCCTTCAGAGGAAGAGGTGGCAGTTCTGATGGTAGACAATGTCCTTGAGGCCACAGGAGGCTCGCAAAAATTGAGGCTTCTGTGATTCTTTTCCGAATAGACCCTATCTACAGTCCTAAAGTACTGCCCAACTCTGGTGGCAGTTGGGGAATTTTCCTTGCACCCAGATACCCGTACTATAAGATGCCTGGGTGATAAAAATATCATCCAGAGGTTACGCTATACCATTTTCCCACCTCCCATTTACAAAAGAAAGAAGCTTCCAGATGTTTTACCTAGTAAGAGGAAAGCAGCAGCCCAAGAAATTCAAAAGCTGCTGGACAAAGTCATCCAGGAGGTCCCATCAGACCAAGTAGGATTCAAACTTACTCGCTCTTCAGTGCCCAAAACATGGGACCAGAGACCATTTCTGGATATAAGCAAACTAAACCAGTCCATGAAAGTCAAAGTTCAGAAAGGTTTCTTCGCAAGGACGATTGGATGAGCTCTACAGATTTTCAGAATGCGTACTACCATATTAAAATAAACAAGCACTCCCAGATACATGTATGCTTTCGCCTGGGAGACCATCATTACTAATTCAGAGCTCTAGCCTTTGGACTCATCACAACCCCTAGGGTGTTCATCAAATGTATGGCAGTGGTGGCAGCTCAATTGAGACTACAACTATTAACAGTGTTTCCAATACCTAGATGACTGGCTTCCCAATGACCCTTCTATGCATCTCCAACAAGCCAGTGATTTCAGACAATCCTTATATAGGTCAGATGCTGAAGACCCTGAATTTTCCTTGTGAGGAACCTTTGTGGTTTCTTCGAATGCTACAGGTGCTTGGAAAGGTACATACCAAAAGGGGAATTGTGCTCAATTACTGAATCATACAAGGAAATGATTCTGAGTTGGGATACAGGATGTGAACTACTCAGACTTACTAAGTTTACTACTACTGGCTGCCAAAGAAGCAATTAGAAAATGGAAAGTAAAATGTAAATCAACTGATGGACATGCACTGTAAATGTGAAAAACTGAAGTGAGATCTTTAGAAAAGAGAAAAAGCAAATTCTATAACTGGAATTTGTGGGAACACATGCAGAATAGGGTTCAGGAAAAGTGAAAGTTAACTACATCTTACTGTCTGCTGTTTCTTATGCAACTTTGGAGTGAATGAAAATAGTTAAAATGTGCAATGCATGAAAATAAATGCTAGTATTGTTTGCTTTCTATTACTGCGTATATATAATTTATCACTTAATATCATTTATAATAAAGATGTTAAAAAGGAATAGCTTTGAGTAGAAACCCCCTACCCTCCTGGTCCCAAGAAACCACTCAAGGTCCCTTCTAGTATCTGATGTAGGATGGATGCAGGAAGTTTATTTTCAGTTAATACTTTAGATTAGTCTTCCTTGTGGTCTGTAAAGAACATGTACATGGTAAAGTGCAAGACTGAAAATGAATTCGTCTCCTCTCTCCTCTAGAAAAAATGTATCTTAACTTGTCTCTTAGCTGTGCGTTTGGGTCCTGGAGACTGGCTGGGGGTATTGGCTGGTGTTTGGACTGGCTGAAGCTTTGCTCGCCTCCTTGCCTCCCCTTGTCAATATACCTTTTTTATAACGGCTGGTTCCCTTTTTGGTTGTTTGCCTTTATTTCTACAGAAGGGTCCTTGCATATTAAGGACAATAATTTCCTGCTGTACCGAGGATAACAGAACATGTGCCTTACAATGTTAATCACCCTCCCCTTTTCCTCCAGGTTTCCAAGCACCTCATAAACCTGAACAATGAGAAGATCTTTAATACAGCACTCAAAGGTTTCAAGGGAATGTGTGCAGCCATACATGCCATTTGCACACAGCTAGTGCAGCTGTACTGGATACAGTATCTGCAACGTCACAGGTACATTTTATACCATGCTTATCCAATAGGATTACTCAAATAGATGGTAATTTAGTAGTGAATGCCTATACTAAGCAGAGTTAGTGTGGTCTAAAATCTGTTTCTGAAATTCTAGTTTTTGTACATGGGTTTGAAAAAAAGAGGACCCCAAGGGTTAAACTTCTTGCCATACTGGAGTGATTTCCTTATCACTGTGGAAGGTGTTAACCCCACTCCACCAAAGAAGGAATCCTTTTGTAGCCTCAACATACTGGGCATGCCATAAGGTCCTTGCAATAGAAAGGACATCCTTGGATCCAATGGAATCTACTAAATCCCATATCTCTTCAGGGGTGGAGGCTGTAAATTAGCCTCCTGGTAGCTATCATCAAAAATACACAACAAAATCCCCTACACTTGAGTATCAGCAGGTCTAGAGGAAATTTTCTAACTTGAAATCGAGGCTTCCCGTATATAATAGTCACTTGTAGAACGGCAAAGGTGATGAGCTCTAGATTCTCCCCTGAGAATGTGTTTCTTCACTATTAGTATCAAAACTCAATGGTGAAGACATTTTGTTAGCTGCAGCAGAGAGCATTCCCCTCTTTCTGAGAGCAATCGAGCCTGTTCCTTTACAAGAGAATCTCAATTAATTTCAGGAGAACTTTCGCCAAAGAGAAGGCTTACTAGGTTCAGATGGTCACTCTAGACTCGAAGAACCAGTCTTAAGGTGTTTTGGAAAAGGAGACACTTAAGGCTATCCTCTTTTGTCTGACCATCTGTCTGGCTTCCAAGTCCCGGGCTGCCAAGGCAGAATTTTCCATCATTTCTAATGGACAACTGTCCTCACAGACAATAAGCAATGGTAAACTGCCTCATCCTTCCCTGGTACGATATCTTTCCAAAAACGTTGGTATCCCTAAGAGATGCCAGAACATTGTCAGTCAGGTGAAACATGTTACAGTCAACTGACGCATCCTCCTCGAGGCATCATTGGTAGCAGCAGACAGGGTGGATGCCAGGCCAGGGAACTTCAAGCACCTTCTTGCTACCAACATCCTTACAATAAAGTGGCCCAACAGTATACACAGATGACACGGGTAACATGCTCTGCTTACACAATGCGCCATCCAAGCAACTACAGAATAGTTGGGTAAAATCTTACCATAATCACAGATGTCCTCTTCAATGTTGCAGTATTCTTGGTGTGGGATTTCCCACCTCAGGCGACCCGAACATCACCTCCTATACATACTTCAGCTTGGCTGTTGTAGTTGCATGGGACATCACATGCAGGACCACAAACCAGGGATCTTAAATGTGACGTCTGCACGCAAAGACCTCAGAACTTGAAATCCCAGCAGGATAGGTCCCAGTAGAGTAGCCAGTAATGTCAGCAATAGGATTAGAGCCAATAGGTGGTGAAAATGGTCGCAGGGTATGGTATGGCCAACCAGAAGATCCAGAACAGGTCAGTAATGAGCGAGAGAATAAGGGGGTTAGGTGGGTGGGAAGGAATACTGCAACATGGAAGAGAAAGACATCTATGGTTATGGTAAGATTTTACACAACTGTTCTATACCATCCTATTCCTATGTTGTAGTAATCTTGGTGTAGGAGAGCAACACAGCTTAGAAGAAAGGAAGGGAGGAAGGAGAAGCTGATTCCACAAAGCCCTGCAGAATTGCTCAGGCGATATTTCCTAACTTGTAGTGTTTGGTGAAAGTGTGAATGGTAGACCATGTGGCTGCTTCCAGGATGGATGCAGTGTCCAGGCCTTTTAAGAAGGCTCTGGAGGCTGCTACTGCCCTGATAGTGACCTTTAACTCCCTGGTGGAGTTTGCCATGGAGAGATTAATGCAGGCTAACAGTTTTTCTAATCCAACGTACAATGGTTTGTTTGGAGACTGTCTTGCCCAGGACCCTGGGGTGGAAGGAAATAAAGAGCCGATTGGATTTCCTTATGGATTTGGTTTTGTAGAGGTAAAATCATAGCTGTCTGTGTACACCTAGGGAGTGGAGTATCCTCTCACTTTCAGTGGTGGGACATGGGAAGAAGGGAGGTAAATGAATGGATTGGTTAAGGGACAGATAGTTGACCACTTTGGGCATAAAGGAAGGGTTGGTTCATAGGGTTACCCTGTTTTTGTAGAAGGTAGTGTATGGAAGGCAGTACATTAGGGCCTGTAATTCAGACACCCTTCTAGCTGAAGTTCTAGCCACTAGCAGAACAGTCTTCCATGTGTACATTTGCAGTGTGGCCGTACTGGCAGGTTCAAAAGGAGTCTGTTAGTTTTTCAAGGATGAAATTCAGGTTCCAGGGTGGTGGGATAGGTTTTCTTGGTGGCCTGATGTGCCAAACCCCCTTTAAGAAAAGCTTAACACTGAGCCTGGGTATTAGGGAAGGGTGTAGAGGCAGGCAGGCTGAGATTGCTGAAAGGTGGACTGTCACTGAAGAGTGTGAAATCCCCCCACCTTAACTAGTTGACACAAGCAAAAACTAGGAGGGGGATCTGCGATGCATGGATCCCTGCCCTTGCCCAGACACCATTTGGAAAATCACTCCCATTTAGCTAAGACTTCCTTGTAGTAGGTTTCCTGGCCTCCGTCAGGACTGAAAGCACGTCCTTTGAGTAGTGGTGCCTGAAGGGAATTAGACGTTTATCACCCACAGTGTCAATGCCAACATCTGCAATGAGGGTGAATGAGAGCTCCCTTCTGTTGTGCCAGAAGGTCCACCTTGTGGGGTAACTTGTGGTGACTGCCCTTGGCTAGATTGAGAAGTAAGGGGAACCAGTGCTGCCTTGGCCAGTAAGGGGTCACCAGCAAGATTTCTGGTTTGTCTCCTGATTTTCAGGAGGACTTTTTGAATTAATAGGAAGGGTGGAAAGGCATAAAGAAACCTCCCCTTCCAAGAAATACTGAATGTGTTTACTCTCCAAGCTAATGGGGAGTGGGTTTTGGAGCAGAAAGTCGGTAGTCTGTTCTGGGGTGTGGCAAACAAATCTACTTGGTGTGTCCCACCAGTGGATATCTAGAAATGCAGTCCTGTTCAGCATCCATTCATGATTTCAAGAGGATATCCTGCTCAGAATGTCCACTTGTTGTCCTGCGAGGGAGATGTAAGATACCTGCAGGGACAAGTTGTGTTGTGAGGCTAGGTCCCAGATTAGTAAGGTTAGTCTGCAAAGGTGGTAAGCTTTAGTCCCTCCCTGCTTGCTGAGGTACATAACTGTGGTGTTGTCTGTTATTATTTGGAGAATACCTGGTTGTAAAAATGGAAGGAAGGCTTTCAGTGCTAGAAGGACTGCTATTCATTTCCTTCACATTGATATGTTTATTCTGCATGGAAGGGTGACACTTTGCTTGAACTCTGTAATTTGACACTGTGGCTCCCCATCCTAGGTCTGAAGCATCTGTATGCATGAACTGGTTTGGGGTGGGTAACTGCAATGGAAGGCCCAAGTTCAGCTGAATTTGATGAATCCACCATTTTAGCTCAGACTGTAGGCAAGGCAAAAGTGTGATTTCTTGCTCTAAAGGGTGCTGTGATGTGACCATACATTTTTTAGATACCTCTGCAGCTTTCTCAAGTGCATTCTAGCTAGTGGTAGCATGTGAATGGTGGCTGCCATTAGGCCCAGGGTTCATAGGAACCGCCTTGCGGTTATCTGTTGGGTCTGCAGAAGGGTTATGAAGTGGGAAGACCGGGAGCTGACTTTGTCCTGGGGAAGAAAGGCTTTCATGTCTGTCTATCTTGATCCTGCAACCCAGAAATGTTTTGTCTTGTTCTGGGGAAAAGGACGATTTTGGGAAATTGAGGGTGAACCCCAGTCTTTGCAGTAGGCAAATGGTGAACTTTACATGGATTAGCAGAGTTTCCTAGCAATCTGCTAGAATCAAGATGTTGTCCAGGCAGGGGTAAATCTAAATCCCTTGTGTTCGGCAGTAGGTTATAGTAGGTGCCAGGCATTTTGTGAACACTCTGGGAGCAGCAGACAAACCAAAGGGCAATGCAGTAAATTGGAAGTGAAAGGAGGGTTCAGAAAAAGCCCAAGAATTTCCTGTAGGAAGACTGGATGGGTATGTGCAGATAGGCTTCTTTGAGGTAGTGTGTGGCCATAAAAGCCTGGGCTGGTATAAGAGGGAGTAAATTTTGTAGGGACATTTTGAAGGTGGGATCCTTTAAGAATAGGTTTCAAAAATGAAAGGTCTAGAACAGGTCTCCATGGTCGATCTTTTTTGGGGATCAGAAAGCCTTAGAGGCCATTTCCTTCCTGCCCTGTAGGGACAGGTTCTATTGTACCCAGATTCAAAAGGTCTTGCAGAATCTGTGTGAAGAGGTGTGTCTGATTTCTTGGAGGGAACGGGACGCCCCTTAAGGGGGGGCCTTTCTTTCCAAAAGAGAAAGTATCCTTTTTGAATTATAGCCAGAACCAGTCTATGGTGATGATTTTACAAAAGAGGAGGCAGTGGGAGAGGTAGGCAGAAAGGAGGAGTTGGGCAAGGGAGTCACACACTGGGTGGTCCTCCTCTGTCTTGAAAAGGCTGTCTAGTGGGGAGCTGTGAGACAGCTGGCCTGGAAGGGGTTTGTCTTCTGGCCCCTCCTCTGTGCCTGGAAGAGGAAGGTCCAGCTGAGGTTGGGTTTCTTCTGACGAAGGTGGCTTTGGTAGGGTAATTCCTGTAATATTTGGGAATAGGAGACACCAGAAGATGCTTGATATCTTGCAATTCCTTACTCTTTTCTTGTAGAGTTCTGAAAAGGTCTGGTGACCGTTTTCCAAACAAAAAGTTAGGGTCCAGAGGGGCATCAAAGATTTTAGACTTGGTCCTCTGGTAAGTGTTGCAGACGTAGCCAAAAATATCTCTGAAGTACAGTGGTAGTGGCTGCAGATCATACAGAGGCCTCTGCAGCATCCTAACTACATCTAATGGAGTGTCTGGCCACTTGGGCAGCCAGAGATAGTTTGGAGGAGATGTCAGATTTAGTGGGGCAGTCTGAAGTAGCAGCCAGCAAAGTACAGGCTTGAGAGACAAGGTACAGAGCGCATCTGGTCATATGGGTTTGCTAACTGAGGTCTCTGAAGGCCAGTGTGGAGGTGGTGTAAACCTTCTTTCCAATTCTATTATTGGTTTTGCTGTCCTTGTCTGAAGGTAAGAGAGGCAGGCGGAATCAGTCTGCATTATCAGGTGATATAGCAATCATAGCAGGGTCTGCCAGGGGTGGTTTGACTAGAAATTACTTGTCATCAAGCACTTTGTAGAAGCGATCTGGCCTCTTAGGGGCAGGTGGCTGAGAGTCTGGTGTCTTAGATGCTGAGGAAAACGCATCTACATAAGCAAGGATGACAAAAGGAATGGCAGAAGGGGGAAAGATTCCACTTAACAGTTCAAAATACCTTTTATGAGTATCAGACATTTGAGAGGTGTCCCATTTGAAGCTTTCCTTCATTTTGTTTACGGTCTCTCCAAAGGTGATATAGTCTGGAGGCGAGTCCCCTTCGATGAATTCTTCATCTGGGGAGTAATACTCTTGATGAGAGACTATTTGGGAGGTATAAGATACTGATTCATCAGAAGATGAATAATATGTCTCTTGCACTTTTCTGGTCTTGTGAAGTAGGCTGTGAAAGAGAGGAGACAGAAGCAGGCCTAGGACTGAGAGGAAGAGTACACAGAGAAGAGGCTGACTGCCTAAGGGCCATGAATGCCTGCATCAAAGATGAGGTGGACTGCCAATCAAGTAGGCCTTCGGCAGGAGTAGCCATATGTTTGGTTTTATGTTTCTTTTTAACTGGGGTAGTCTTAGGCATAGGCTTGGAATCGGATGTCTGGCTAAGGATAGCGGTGTCTGGAGGAGGGATCATGGTTAGAGGGTCATATGTCTCAAGTTCCCCCTATATCATGGCATTAGCCAATATCTGGGTAAGCTCCATGGACTTTGTCAACTGCAAAATGACTTCCAGACCTGTAGCTGGCGTGTGTCTGAAAGTAGAGAGGCAGTGGAAGTGGGCCTAGTAATCTTTGCCGCCTTCCGTGGAGGTTCAGTCACAGCTTCCGAAATGGGATCCATCCATAGCGCTAATTTTTTAAGTCACTGGTTTTCTAGGTATAGATTAAATGCAGCCAGATGGCTGCGTAGGGTCTTTGGAACCAAGGATTGGCAGATACAAGCAATGTGATCCTGCTCTCGGCCTAGGCAAAACCGCAGCGGTCGTGCATATCTTTATGGGGGTATCTGGCGCCACAGGCATTTGCCCTTTTTTGTTAACATTGGCTAAAGTTTACAACAAACCAAGCTTTAGCTAGAGATCAAAGAAAAAACCTCAATAGGGTACTTAGCTTTTAAACGTCTTGTGGAGAAGGAGTGAAGTACACGAGACAGTAGTTTGCAGCTGAAAAGTTCTGAGGTCTGTGCGTGCAGATGTCACATTTAAGGTCCCTGGTTTATGGTCCTAAGTGTGACATCCCACGCAACTACAACAGTCAAGCTGTAGCTTTCGTATAGGAGCAGACGTTCGGGTTGCCTGAGGTGGGAAATCCCACACCAAGAATACTGCAACATAGGAACAGAAGGACATAAAAAGATGCTGTCAACTTGCACATAGGAATTGCTAGTATTTTTATTCAAACACACCAGAAAGGCATCTACTTTCAAAACAGATTCTTGGAATACGGTTACTGGAACTTTAGTATGTAGACTTGAAAGCTGAAGACCCAAAAGGTTAGTATACAGGAAGTGTGCCTTCTTGCCATGTCTAGTAATCAGATTCCCTCACTTCCCCGAAACAAACTTGGCTAATTTTGTAGCCTCCAGAGTTAGACTGCCATAAGATTCTTGCAAAAGGGCCTATTAGCAGTGGACTTATGCTCAGCTTTAAAGCTGCTCCTAGGCACATGTTTTGCTTGGACGACATTCCCCAAGCTTCCTTTTTGAAATGAAAATACCTCAAGGCAGACCTTAAGGCAGTATGTTCAAGTGCATCATGTCCAACATGCCAATCATAGCCAAGGATAAAGTAAATTCCCTCTGGGCTGCTTATCTGACTGCTCTTTTATCCTTGATGCCCAATGGTTTAAAATATCAGATGAGAGATACTAAAGACCTGAAAATGGTTGACCACACATTCCGCTTTTCATCAGGCTGTGAAGACATCCAAAGGTAAGGTAAAAGAAGATCAGCATTCTGGGAAGGGGACTTGTTCTAAAGCTCTGCCCAGATGTCACACCATCTGCGGCACAGATCCTGGAGAGAATGAATGGAGCAGTGGCTTACAGAAATATATTTAAAAATCAATGCCTGCGATGGTTGAGATTACCTCAAGTAATAATCTTAAAAATGCTACTGCATTCATTTATAAACGAGTCAGTGATTACCTGAGTAAAACATTTTCATTGAGGCAGGAAAATGATAAATACAGTGCAAGTAAACTTACCATAACAGTAAATATCCAAATAGATCACTGTTGCAGTAGCTTAAGCTACACGGGATTTATTCTGCCGAGGATCAGATGTCAGTTCAGCTTTAGAGCTCCTCCCAAGTCCCCATATGACTGAGAAGGCACGAGAGTGTACCGCTACGAAAGTAAACGTATGGGTGCCACATTCAGAACTTTTTGCTGTTAAAGCTATTAAGACTCGCCCTTAGCTGCATTTTCATAGGTTTAGTGGTTGGCTAGTTTCAGATAAAATATACTCCACTGGGGACTACATTCCTATTTTTCTGAGAAAGTAAATGGGCAACTAAGGATCATTACAAGGTTGGTCTTTTTTGCTTGGGGAGGAACAGGATATTCAGCCATGCTCTATTTCAAGAGCTTTACTCCTAAAACCTTAAAACAGCACGCACATTTTTTACTACTTCATTTAAAGAACCAGAACCCTATGGCTTTAACCTGCCGGGTCACTGTTCCTTGTATGTTCCTCTTATCCCCAAGAAAAGAAAAGCACCTATAGAGGTTTCCAATTCCTTTCTAATATACTCTCTACCTTGGTCTTTGAAGGGTGACTTCGCTGTGACCATGTGCGAGCCTTCAGACTGTCCTGTCAGATACTTTTGACTCCTCTGGCACAGCTTCTCCTAAGCCGCTAAGAGCACAGACAGGCACGTCAACCCCAACATCACTCATTCAACCCTTTCAGAAAGGGGAGAACCAATCCACGAACAGTGAGCTGATGATAAACCATTTAGCAGAAATTACTTTATGTCCATGTCCCACTAGATACATCTGGGTCTATATCATATCGAAAGGAACAAATCTCGAACGGCATAAATATCGAAATAGCCAATCATCGATTTGTTTTTTGTGAGTTAGTGGTACAGTGAACATCAGGAATTTTGCCCTTTCCTCAGTGTAGTGCGATTTCGGCGTTAGTGTATATATAGTTAGCAGAGGGTGTGGGGGTGCAGCCCCCACAAAAGTGATTTCGATGAACGGCAATTTTGATATTTAAGCAGTTCGAGATTCGTTCCTTTCGATGTTATGATATAGACCCGATACATCCAAGGTGTCCTGGGGGCTGTGAAAACATGCTAACACTAAGCAGAAAAAGTTTAAATTAGTGTACAAAATGCAAACTGTTTGCAGCTCTAAGATGGCCTGCAATATTATGCTACAATGCACCAAAGTAAGTTGCAGCTGAACTTTAGGTGCAACCCAACTCTCAAACATGGACAAAACATGACATCTAGAACATAGGCAGCAAGAACCTGCAAGCAGCAAAATAATTCTCATTGGTTTAACAATTTCACTTCCTAGAATTCTAAATATGGAAGGAGCAACATGGTCCAGCAGAAGTGCTTTACAGAAATGTACACCACTGTCAGGAAGCTTCCATAAAGATAAAACAAAGCCAAGGAAAACTTGCTCCCAATCTTTTAACGTAACAGCCTATAGGTTTTAAATTAATATTTGCACACAAAACTTCATAAAGAACACTAAATTATATACCTTTAGTGCAGATGGAGATCCATTGGCTCTGGGGCTGGTTATGGAACTAGCTGCACGGCTTGTACGTCGTGGTGTCTTTGCCTCAGGAGAGCTAACAGCAGGCTCGTCATCAGTTGGTCTTCGACGCTTTGACCCTGGACGTACAGATTCCTTTGGAGAAAGTATCTGTGGATCCTCCTATTAACCAAAAAACTATATAACATTTCTACATAAAATCCAAAATGCCCTGAACAGACCTGGGCACTACAGCATATTTGATCATATTAACAGATAATTACTGTATACTAGTGAAGTATATGGAGTACTCTGGATTCTAAAGTTTCTACGAAAATATTAGCAAGTCCTCAAGCAGATTCTACACCTTATAAAACACCACGTTGCAGCACAATTATGAAATTACCAATTAAACCAACACTTCATTATTTCCATAAGCAGATATCTAAACAATCCTAGCTAGCACTTCTCAGCAGCTCATACCAATGCCATGCTTCCTTACTATGGCTATTTTCTACAAAAGCTGCATGAGGGTACTCACCATTCCCATACACTTGAGCAAGATTACTATTGCAGTGCTTTCTTAACACACGGAAACTGACTGCAGACAGACTTCAGTTTTCCAGGCAGATTTCAAGAGTAGTCAGATGTTCCCTAACAGGGAAGAAGGAAAGTACAGTTGTGTACACTTGCAATAAATGTAGATGGAGTGCATTCACTGTTGCAGTCATTACATTTGGGTAATCTGCTGGCAGGTTGCCCTCAGTCGGCCTGAATAAAAGTCTTGAGTCCTGCGTCAGTTGCTGTCTCCTCTTCCATGACGTCAGGCGTATAAAACATGCAGCCAACGCCATTTTATTCAGTTTTTCCTTGCCCCAGATGTCAGGTGCCCCCCAAATGGGGAGCAAAAAATATATATATAAATAAATAGTAAATATATAAATGCACTTTTAAAAAACAAACTACCTTCAACTAAAAGCAAATGCACCACAAAGGTTTTTGAGTATAGTGAAGGAAAGAAAATTTATAGAAAGGGAGATGGCAGGTGGGTAACCCAGACTGCAACAGTGAACACACTCGAACATCTACATTTATGTTAAGTGTACACAACTATACTATGTTCTTCGTGTTTCACTGTTGCAGTCATTACATTTGGGTAGAATCCCAAAGCTATGGATGGCAGGATGGAACCATACAGCATTAGGAGCAGCTATAAGGCCCTGCAGGACTGCAGTGGCAAAGCCTGCCCTGGATTTGGAGAAGAGAGATAAATGATAATGCTTTGTGAAGGTATGAACAGAGCTCCAAATAGCAGCTTCTAGAATGTCTTTGGTTGGGACCCCTCTTGGAAAAGCTGCTGAAGTAGAGGCAGCCCTGGTGGAATGTGATCTGATCCCCTTGGGCACAGGTTTACCATGGTGTAAATAGCAGAAACGAATGCAGTGGCTTATCCATTTAGAAAGTCTGCTTTGATATAGCCTTCCCCTCTGATCCTGCAGCAAATGCTACCAGTAGTTGCTCACACAGAGATTTGGTCCTATTTAAGTAGAATCTTAGTTGCCTGTGTACATCCAATGAATGCAGAATCCGCTCCCCCTTGTTCTGCGGATTTGGGTAAAATGTTGGCAGGTGAATGGCCTGGTTAAGAGCCACACTGGATACCACCTTAGGCATAAAAGGATTGGTCCTGAGGGACACACTGTCCGGGTAAAATATAATAAAAGACCCTACTGCCATGAGAGCCTGTAGTTCTGAAACCCTTTTTGCTGAAGTGACTGCCAAAAGAAAAGCTGTTTTCCAAGACAGAAATTTTACATCCGCAGTAGCTGCTGGTTCAAAAGGAGGCAGGGTGAGTTTTTCCAGCACAAAATTGAGGTCCCATGCAGGAGTTGGTGCTCTTATGGGAGGCCTTAAATTTTTGGCCCCTCCAAGATACTGTTTAAGCAGTGGATGAGAAAAGAGGGGAGGCTCTGTGTTGTAAAGAGCAGAGATGGCGGAAGCATTCATTTTTATTGAGAAAAAGATAGGCCCTTGTCAAATCTCAGTCAAATATTGTAAAATCTGAGGAATATTGGGCTTTGCTGCATCTATTCCTTGTGCTTGGTTCCAAGCACAGAATCTCTTCCATTTATCAGCATAAGATTTTCTAGTACTAGGCCTTCTGGCTTCCAAAATGACATCCATCACAAATTTACTGAGAGGTGTTTGAATAATTAGTGGATTAGCCATGCTGTACGATTCAGAGTTTGGAGCAGAGTGTGCAGAATTTAATAGTTCTGCTGAGACAGTAGATGAGGTATTTGAGGCAGGTACCATGGAGGAAGGTGAGACATATTCCTTAGAAGCGGGTACCAGTGCTGGTGAGGCCAGTCCGGAGCAATTAGGATCATTTTTGTTTTTTCCTGTCTGACTTTTAGTAACACCTTGGAAAGCAGAGGCAGATGGGAAAAGGCATAGACTGATAGGTTTTTCCAGCTGAAGGATAGAGCATCCACTTTCCATGCTTTTTTGTGATGAGTTCTTGTGCAGAATTTGTCCAACTGATAATTTTGGGGAGAGGCAAATAGATCTATGTCTGGGGTCCCCCATTTCTGTGTTAACATGCTGAAGATTTGTGGATCCAGTTTCCATTTGTGTGGGTCCATAAGATTTCTGCTTAGGTCGTCTGCCAAGAGTATTTTGCTTTCCTGGCAGGAATTGAGCTTGAAGATGTATTTGGTAAGTCAAGGCTGTGTTCCACAAAGCCATGACTAGTCTGCAAAGGGGGTAGGAATGACTACCCCCCTGCTTGCTTATGTATCACATAACTGTGGTACAGTCAGTCTTTATCAGCAGTTGTCCTGGATGAATTAAGCCATTGAAGGCTGTCAGAGCATTTGAACAGCTAGAATCTCTTTCTGGTTGATATGCAGATGCATTTGGTTTGGGCTCCATTTGCCCTGAATGCATCTCCCTGCCAGGTGGGCCCCCCCCCAAGCATAGTCTGAAGCGTCTGTAGTTAGGGTTTGGGTGGCAGGGGGTAGAGTGAATGACAGTCCCTTGTTTTGGTGACATGTCTGCCAACCAAAGAAACTCCTGTCGTAGGCAGGGAATGAGAGAAATCATTGTTTCCAGGCTGTGATAATGTTGACTCCATAAACATTTTAGGTACCACTGAAGCTTCCTCATAGGAAGTCTCGCATATGGAATTAGTAGAATGCAGGATGCCATGAACCCCAAAGCCTGCAGGATTTGCCTTGCAGATAACTGGGTTTTGTTGCCATTTGTTTGAAGAATGTTGTCAGTTACCTTTGTCTGGCGTGAAGTAAGCCATCTGGGCAGTCGTATTCAAGCTTGCACCAAGCAATGTAATTATTTGAGAGGGTACCAGTTGTGATTTATTTCCGTTTATAGTATACCCTTAAGCATGTTAGAAGCCTTTTTACAAATGCCAGATGTTGAAGAATGTCCTTGTCCTCTGCTTGAATGAGGCAATCGTCCAGATAAGGATAAATTTGAATGCTTTTTTGTCTGCAGAATGCAATAACTGGTGCTAGGCACTTTGTAAAGACCCTGGGTGCAGTAGATGAGCCAAAGGGCAGTACACAGAACTGGTAATGCAAAAAACCTGTTTAGAAGCAGAGGTATCTTCTGCATGATTCCCTTATTGGGATATGCATGTATGCCTCATCTCTAGAGTCACTAACCAAGCATTCCTGCCTAGCATAGGCAGTAGCTGTTGTAAAGTCAGCATTTTGAATTTTGGAATGCCCAGGAACGTGTTCAGAATCAATAAGTCCAGTATTGGACGCCAAGAATGGTATTTTCTGGGTACCGGGAAAAAAAATCTTGAATAAAAACCTTGCCCTTTTTCCTTTTCTGGTACTGGTTGAATAGCCCCTATATCCATGGGGGAACATGACTTGTTTCTGGGCCTCTGCCCACTGGTTTTGTGGCAGATCCGGCCATCCGTTTGGAATTGGCAAAGTATGGAAATGAAATCTGTACCCTTGGGATACTATTTTTAATACCCACTTGTCCTGTGTAATTAACTGCCAATTTTGAGCATGAAGCGCTAGTTTTCCCCCCAAGGGGGCTGCTAAAAGATAAGTGTTTGGTGCTGGTAGAGGAAAGTCATTGAGACTGCTTACTGTAGTGTTGTGCTTAGTTTCCTCTGGATTTGGAGGTGGAGGCACCCCGTTGCTTTGATCTATAAGAACCCTGTGATTGGTACCTGGAGCCTTTTGAGCGCCTGGATTTGTCCTGAGTGGCTCTGTTGGACACAGGAACGAACCAATTTTTAGTAGGCCAGTACCTACTGAACCTGGGCGGCTGCACTTGCAAGAAATCTTTTACAGTTTGCATAGATTTAGCTTCATCTTCCATTTTCTTTAAAACCTCTTCTGCCTTATTACCAAACCGAGTATCATGCTGCAAAGGTGCATCCAACAATTTAGCTTTAACATGATCAGGCAGATTTTGCTCCTTGAGCCAGGCATGCCTTCTAATCACAGATCCAGTAACGGTAGCCCTACAAGAGGCCTCCAAGGAATCAAAACCACATAAAGTATGCTTTCCAACATATTCTGCTGAATGCAATAATTCCTGTAACTATTTTCCGCAGAGTCAGAAATCATCATTTTCTGTTTCAATAAGCCCATAACATGCTGTTGATATTTAAGCATATGAAACTGGCAGTTTAAAGCCCTGATTGCCAAGGTTGCAGGCATACAAACCTTCTTACCCCTTCTATCCAGCGCCCTGGAATCTCTATCAGAAGGGGTAGGACTTTTGGCTGTAGAGGCCTTTACACCCTTGGGACCCTGATTAATGGTCTCAGGATCAGCAGCAGGATTTTCAAAAATAAATTTGTGGGAGTCAGAAACCTTGTAATATCTGTCTGGCTTACTAGGAACCGGAGGCAGGGAATCAGGAGCCATGCTTGATTCCGATAACACATCAACAATGTCTAACACAGGAGGTATTGCCAAAGGCCTATGCTGAGGGAGAAGGAAATCCCTAAGCCTCTTTTTTGATTCAGAGAAGTCCTAACTTTCCCAGTGAAAATGTTCCCTTAAAGTACACAGTCTTTTCAAAAGAGTAATCTTCAGGAGGAGATGCAGATGGGATGGATTCCTCTGCATCAGAATCCTCATAGGGTGGAAAAGAAAATTCCTGATCAGAAGAGGAATCGGAAAGAATGGAAACCTGATCTGAAGATTAATAATCAGTGCCTTGCCTAGGCCACTTAGCGGGGGGGTTGGGAACCCCTGATCAAGGTAATTAAATCCTCAGCCATTTTAATGATCTGCTTTTTAGGCATAGGGGCCTGAGCACGTGGCTCATGCGTCAGTTTTTTAGACATAGAAATTGTTTTTGACCTTGTTTTTGTTACTGGCGTCAGTTTAATGTAAAAATGTTGAGGCCTGAAAACATCCTCAGAAGCTGGTGCCTGCTCAGCGGCTCCGGACCCATCCAAGGGAGAGACATCCGCAGGTTCAATACTCAGACAATCTTGTGGCATACCGGACTCCGAATGGGTCTTGGTAGAGACCTGCGACTCAAAAATAGCGGGTATCAGGGGCTGCGAAAGCACCTCACTGAGTACCGGCGACTGGCTTAGGAGAAGCTTAGTCTGTTTTGGACCTAGACTGTCTCTTTTTCTTTGCATTTTTTATGAACTCCGGTAGTCTGATTGCTAACAGACGACATTTCAGGATAATTAAATCTTGAAAAAAAATGTTTAGAAGCAAACGTACACAGACGCCTAATAGTGTGTTGGTTAAATCTAGCACAAAACTGACAGCAAGGCATGTTGTGATCAGGGCCTAGACAAGGAATACAGTACAAATGAAAATCCTTATGAGGTATTTGCTTCCCACAAGTAATGCAATTATTAACTTTTACTGACATCGGTAAGGAGCAAGAAAAAGTTTCCCCAACGGGGTACTTAGCTTTAGTTTGAAGACTTCGGTTCAGAAACTCAAATATGACAATTTCAGGAGTCGGCCAACCGGCACGTGCGAACTGCTTCTGCTTCGGGCACTGCAAGGCAAGAAAGACCGAATAAAATGGCGTCAGCTGCATGTTTTATACCCTTGATGACCTGACGTCATGGAAGAGACAGCAACCAACGCAGGACCCAAGACTTTGTTATTCAGGCCGACTGAGGGCAACCTGCCAGCAGATTACCCAAATGTAATGACTGCAACAGTGAAACTAAGAACATCCCCATCATGGTAAGGGCATCAGCTAGAAATTAGGAAGTCATCTTTCTCACACAAAGGTTGCCAGGAAGTGAGCTTGAACTCTTACCCTAAAAGAAGGGGCCTTAGAAATCATGCCTAAACAGGAAACAGAAGCAACCATTACCTACACAGCCTTTGTCAGTTTGCTGAACACATGTACCATAAATGTGGGAGAACAAAGTTCAAAATTCTTCCATTACGTAAACCCTAATATTTTCCAAACACATCTTCACCAATAACTACAGTCCCTGAGCACATGGTGCAGGTTTGCAAGGAAACTTTTAGTTATGTACTCACCATAACTTCAGATGTTTGGGATCCATCTCGCCTACATTCTGAATGATGGGTTCGGAGCCGATCCCTCGGCTCCGACTCGGCACGCTTATGCCAAAGAGCGAAGTCTCTTATTGGCTGAGCTTACTATATCCCAGGATGCACCACCATCAGTCCCCCAGATCTAGTTTGTCCGCATACATGCACACATGCATACCCTGCTTATATAACATCGTCAGATGAAACAAGATAAAAACAGTGGAGCTCAAAACCGTGCTATCTCTTCTGCTCTGGAAGGCAGGGGAAGGAGGGTGGGTATCAGGAATGTAGGCGAGATGGATCCCAAACATCTGAAGTTATGGTGAGTACATAACTAAAAGATGTTATGTGATCCTATCTCGCCTACATTCTGAATGATGGGACAGCGTCCCTAGCACCTGAATCCTGGGTGGCTCACTGGAAAACACTCCTGAGTACCGTGGAACCAAATGAAGCTCGTCCTTTAGATGCCACATCCAATTTGTAGTGGGAAATGAAAGTGTGCGGGTTGGACCAAGTAGCCGCAGCACAAATTTCGAAATAGCGAGCTTGGAATGAAAAGCTATAGAAGTAGCCATAGCTCTGGTAGAATGAGCTTTGATAGATGATGCAAGTTGTTTATTTGAAGAAGAATAGGCCTGAGTTATGCAATCTCTGATCCATTTTGAGATTGTAGCTTTGTGATGGTTTGGCCCAATTTATTATCTGAGAAGGACACAAACAACTGGTCTGACTCACGAAGTTGCTGAGTCCTGTCTAAATAGAAGCGTAATTGCCTGTGAACATCCAATTTATGGAGAGTGTATTCTGCCTCATTAGAGAATTTTGGAAAGAAAACTGGTAGTTCTAGAGATTGTTGAAGACAGAAACTAGAGCAGACCTTTGGGACAAAGGATGGATTAGGCCTAAGAGATACTCTATCTTTGTGGAAAATCAGATATGGTGGTTTAATAGACAGGGCTTGAAGCTCTGAGACTCTTCTTGCTGAAGTAATAGCCACTAAGAATGCCGTTTTCCATGACAGATATTTTAATTCGCATGTAGCAGCGGTTCAAAAGGGGGAGATGTTAATGCGAAGCACTAAATCAAGATCCCACGGGGGTGCAGGATGAAAAACTGGTGGTCTTAACAGACTCGCACCTTTAATGAATGTTTTGCATAGCCTGCTGCTCATCAAAGGAGGATCCGTGGATTCATGGAATTTAGAGATAGCAGCTAGTTGAACTTTAATAGTTGAGACAGAAGATCCCTGATTAAATAGGGATGTTAAGAATTTCAAAACCTCTGGGACAGGAGCAGTGATAGGGTCTAAGCCCTTGAGTTGAGCCCAGATAGCAAACCTCTTCCACTTACTGAGGTACAATTTGTTAGTGGTGGGTTTATGGGCGAAGACAAAATGTGAACAACTTCGGGTCTAGTGTGTGACTTCTGACTAAGGTCGGAAGTGGAGGAGCCAAGCTGTCAATTTCAGAGATTGAAGGGACTGATGCCAATGTCCCGACTGATGGATTAGCAAATCCGGGATCAGGTCTAAGGTCCACGGATCGTCCACTGCATGCTTTTCAGGTAAGGAAACCATATCTGGCGAGGCCAGTATGGGGCAATCAGAATCATTGAAGACCTTAGCTGAGAAGCTTTTGAATGACTTTGGGAAGGAGTGGAATTGGAGGAAAAGCATAAAGCAACCCTGTTGGCCAGGGTTGAGCTAGAGCATCCATGGCGGTACTTCCTGATGTGGAATCAAGGAGAAGAACCTTTGGCACTTGGTGTTTTGTGGAGTCGCAAATAGGTGCAGCACGGCGTCCCCATCTCTCGAAAACCTGGGCTGCTACTGTGCGGTTTAGAGACCATTCGTGAGGAGAGAGAATTGTCCTGCTTAATTTGTCCGCCAATACATTTGACTTTCCGGGATGTGGGTCGCTACCAAGAAGCGGTTGGTAGCTACAGCCCATTCCCACACTCTCATGGCCTCTCTGCAAAGGGATACGATCTGGTCCCTCCTTGTTTGTTCAGATACCAAACCACCGACATGTTGTCTGTGTGGATGGCGATGATGCCCTGAGGAAGGAACTTGTGTAAGGCCTGTAGGGATAGAAGTACAGCCCTCATCTCCAACACGTTGATGTGGAGAAGAGCTTCATCCGGAAGCCAGGAGCCCTGAACTAGCCTGCCCAGACAATGCCCCCCCCACCCTATCTGGGAGGCATCTGTCGTCAGGGTAACCGCTGGAGGGGGGAGAACAAAGGGTTTTCCCTGATCCAAGTTGGATGTTTGAAGCCACCAGCAGGTCCCTTTGCATATTTCCGTAATCATGATGTGATGATTGAGGGGGAGATCTTGAAAGGTCCATTGAGTTGATAAGAGCCACTGAAGAATCCTCATGTGTAACCTTGCTAGAGGAACTAAAAGTACCGTGGCAGACATTGAGCCTAGAACCTGTAGGACCATCCTGGCTGGGGCTTTGGATCTCGAGATCAGAGCTTGAACTTGGGCCTGTAAGGTTGGATCCTTTCGGCAGGAAGAAAGACACGCATCAATCTTGAGTCTATCTCTGCTCCTATAAACTTTATGCGCTGAGAGGGCAGCAAGACAGACTTTGACCAATTGAATGTAATCCCCAGGGAAACACCCAGGAGATGGTGGCTTTGAGGTTGTCCATAAGTAGATGCCTGGTGGTGGCAGTCAGGAGCCAGTCGTCGAGATAGGGAAACACTTGGAATCCAAGGCTCCTTAGGTGAGCCGTCACTACTGCCAAACACTTGGTGAACACCCTGGGGGCTGTGGTGAGACCAAAGGGCAGAGCACAAAATTGGTAATGACTGGCTCCCAGGCTGAAGCGCAGATACCTTCTGGACGCCTGATGTATCGGTATGTGATAATAGGCGTCCTTGAGGTCTATGGAGCACATCCAAACATCCTTCTCCAACAACGGGAGAATGGATTGCAACGTGACCATTGAATTTGGATTTCATAGCGGATAGGTTCAGTCTGCTGAGATCCAATATTGGTCTCAGGTCCCCTGTCTTTTGGCACTAAAAGAACCTGGAGTAATTTCCTGATCCGATTTGGTCTGTGGGGACGGTTGGATGACTCCTTTTGTGGCAGCTTTGTAGTTTCTGCCGCTGGTATTTCCCTTTGTCTGGGTGGTGGGTCCCCGATTCTCTTGGACGGAGGGGGTGAGTATTTGAATGGTATGGTGTAACCTCCGGCAATTATCCGAAGCACCCATCTGTCCTGAGTGATTGACTCCCAGGCTTTTAGGTGCTTGGCAAAGCGACACCCGACTGGCTCCGGAGCAGCACAGCCGGGCAATCCCTCATGTCGTGTGGGAGGCTGAAGAGCCACGAAAGGACTCGCGGTCTCCAGAATTGCGGGGCCCTCTGCCGCCTCTGGGACGGCGTCTCCCTGAAAAATTTCCCGCCCTCTGCCTCTGGGCGGGAATCTTCCTGCTGTTGGGAGAAAAACTTGCGAGATTTCCGGAACCACATTTTCCCCTCCTTTGGCCTTGGGGTAAGGCCGAAAGGGAGTGGAATAACGGGCCCCTACGGCAGATAACGTTTTCCCTCTTGCTCACAGCGGGTAAGGGTGTCTTTCACCTTGGGTCCAAACAATGAGGACCCATCAAAGGGAGCGTCGGCGAAGGAAGACTTGAAGGCCTCCGCAAACTGACACAAGCGGAGCCAGGCCTGTCTCACGAGAGCCACGCCTGTGCCTGCGCTCTACCCGCCTTCGGCCGCATAGGATATGAGCCTCATGGACGAGTTAGCAATTGGCGTAAGGATAGCCAACTGAGAGCTGACGGACTGGGCTAGCTGCTCAGGTAGGTTACCGAGAGGAGTCTGACAACTCCTTGACCAGATCCCTCTGAAGCCTAGTAAAATGTGCCAAATAATTCAGAGACCTTAAGGTAAAGGCCGCTGAAGTCAGGGTGCGCTTCCCGTACCTATCCATACTCCTAGACTCCTTATTAGGAGGATGGATGGGCGTTGAAGCCTCTGCCACGTCCTGCTCTGTAGCAGATGCCACCACCATGGCATCTACAGCCACGCGTTTAGTAAGGAACTCCTTCTCGGGGAGCAGATAAGAATTTGTTTGGACGAGAAGGGACTGGTTCCACAGTATCCGGGTGTTCCCGCCTTGACAAACTAAATCCAGAAGCTCGTCGAAGGCGGAGATACCCAGGAGGCGGAGGGCTGAGCCCCAAAGGCCTTGAGGAGCACTGATTCGTCCGCAGAGGGGTTTGGACATCCAGCCGCCTCGTTGTTTGAGGATCTCTAAGATGTCTGCAAAGGAGACATCATCCGAGGACGACTTAGGGACCCCTCTGCATCATCCATATCCGTGTCGATGTGATAGACTCGGGGAGTCCACGTGCTTCCTCTTGCACGATCTCTTCCTTGGGGTTCCTCTGGAGATGACTCAAGAACCCTCAGGAAGAGGAACCCCACTGGGGTAACCTCAGGCCTCGGGGCTCCGCTGGCTACAGACAGGGAACTGCCAAAGACCCAGTCTCCACGCCCAGGAAGGTGCTGGTAAAACCGGAGAGATGGCGAAGAGGATTTGGCCAAGGCACTCCTCATGGCTCTGAAAGCGGACCTCCAGAATCCTGGGAGCGTCCAGTCTCGGGCCATGATAGTAGGCGGAAGTCCCGCAGCAAGCACCGAGAGGGAGGCTCGGAACCGAAGCATCGGTCCCGAAACATCACCCTCGGGTCCAGCTGAAGAAGTCAGCGTACCAAACTCGGACCCGAGGGCCGGGTTGGAGTAAGGGTCGAGCCGACCCTGAGATCTCCACCGGCTCCAAGAGCACCTGCTCCCGGAGCGAAGCAGTCGGAGGAGGAATAGCAATGGGATGGGTCATGGCCATCGGCTCCGAAGCCAACTGGGTCGGAGCGAAACAAATTTTGGAAGACTGGGGACTGGAAAAGTCTTTGGAGCACCCTGTCTATATCAGAATCCGACATTCTCGAGACCGAGAGGAAACAGAGCGGGTTCGAGAAGACCTCTCCCTCGGCCCCAAGGGACTAGGGGACCGGCTCGAGGCGACTCGATGAGAATCGGCGCCGAGGAAACACACACCAGATTCCATCGGTGCCGAGGTAGACCGGCGCCGAGGAGGAAGTGTCTGGCGGGCGACCCTTGTCGGCTCCGAGAGCAGTGGAGCCGGCGAAGGTGACCCGCCTCTCGATGCCCCAGCCATCGGCTCCGAAGCCGAGGAGTCGATACTGGAGGCATCGAGGCAGACCGTTCGACCTCGGCTCCGAAGTCTTTGGAGCCGAAGGAGAGGCCTGCCTAGGTCTCTTGGCAGTCGGATCCGACGGACTGGTCGGAGCGAAGCCCTTTTCTTTTGGCAGGAGTCGGAGCGAAGACAAGGCTTCTTCAAAAGAGGGTTTAATCAACCCTTTAAGAATTAATTTATTTTTCCTCTCCTGGAGGACCCTAGAGGAAAAAGCGTGACATACGCTGCATGACTCCTGCAAGTGCTTTGCCCCTAAACAATAAACACAAAGTAGATGGTCATCAGTAACAGACATCTTAAAAGCACATTTAGTACATTTTTTAAAGCCCGAAGGCCTAGGGGCTTGAGACATAATGTTAACAATTTCTAACAGGAAATTTAACCACTGTAGAATCGCTTATGACGAAAAACCGAAGGCTTACAGAAACTGTGTAAAACACAACCTTAGGTGTAATAACCGGGAACTTTAAACACTAAAAAGTTCAGTTATACAGTTTGACCGAAAAGGCCCTGGATTGAAAGGGGGGCCAAAACAAACTCTACCCAATCACACACAAGAATTCCACTACTCAATCGTACACAATAGGCAGCAATAGGTAGCAATAGCCGTTAAAACGGCTTTTGTGAAATACAAGCACAAAAACTGACAGAAAAAGTAGTTAATAAAAGCTACTCAGCCCAGCCAGCTCGAGACCACGTCCTTGCAGTTAAGCGGCAAACGAGATCTGGGGGACTGATGGTGGTGCATCCTGGGATATAGTAAGCTCAGCCAATAAGAGACTTCGCTCTTTGGCATAAGCGTGCCGAGTCGGAGCCGAGGGATCGGCTCCGAACCCATCATTCAGAATGTAGGCGAGATAGGATCACATAACATCCTATATTACCCACAGAGGAGATGATAGGGGAAAATTAGCTCTAGCTCCTACTACAGTCCATCCATACCCCCCCCCCAGTTTTTGTACATGGGGTTGACGCTTCACGAACAGTGACAATCTAGAGCCAATGTTCACACTTCCAGGGGGCTACACTACACGCAAGCGGCATCCATACGTATGGCTAATTTAGTGCGTTTTTAAATCACCTACTAGATGTATAATGTGGAAGGAAACGAGACCACCCAGAAAAAAAGAAAGGACATGCAGACTTAGCATGGAAGGCACTCCAGCCAAGAAACAAACCAGAGAACCTCTTGCTGTGAAGTTTGACTGCTACGCACTGAGCTGCTCAATTACACTACTCAAACACCTTTGGTTACAGGGAGAGCCCTTGCACAAATGGTACAGTGTTAATGTAGCTGAAAGCTTCTACTGTAATGACACTCTTCAAGCATCTATAGTTATGGAGAGATCCCCTCAAAAGCAGCTATGCTACAGTGTATCCACAATACGATTTCCAAACAAATGCAGCCTTGCCTTGAACACGGCTGGATAGCTATGGCACATTTTGCAAGACACCATAGGCAAATCCAGACCTGTACATTGAACTGACCACATTGCAATGCGTAACGTGTGGAAATACAGCTGGTTTCACGACATACATTCTAAATCAGAGACTTGTGAAGAAGGGGAAAATACTGCTCTTACTGTAGGTTTCATTTTACCAGCTTGTTTTACTATGGAGGGCCAAACAGAAAGTGATGCAAATAGCTGAAAACTTTAAAATGATCCATTTGAATACTGCTCTAGCCTCCCTTGGCAAGGACATAAGATAATGGTTTAAAAAAATGTAGTTCTGTTACTATATCATAGCTCTTTATTCATGTCCACGTTGTGCGGAATCTAATTCTGCAGTGTTTATTACATGGAAAGAACAGAATGTGAACTGTATGTAGATGAATACCCAAGGGAAGAGCAAAATGTTGAGCTAAAATGTGTCAAAAATAGGACATTTGCTATGGCTTTTGGTTTCACAAAGAAAAGGCAGTATTACACATTACTTCTAATACTTTTAGCGTAATTAAGCAATGTCTTATCCTTTGAAGAGTTACCTAAAGTTCACATTCTGTCTTCCTAACAGTGTGTTTAAGTTCTCTGCAGACCTCCTTATGCTCGTCCCTCAGGGTTTTTTTTTTTAAACATACATAGCCAACATAATTTTCTTTTATAAAGTGCATCCAACAGTAACACCCTTAATTTCGCACCATATTTGTGCCAAACAGGTTAAAGTCCTACGTATAAGTGTCTTGAGATGGCTATAAAAATAAACCGTAAATGTGACTTTACAGAGCAGGTCAGGAGGGGAACAGTGCCTTTGAAATTCTTAAGGTCCACAAGGACACAAGGTTGGCCTTGTAGCAGCCCTTAAATGCATTAATTCTGAGGGAAAGGTTCACAGTATGATGGCCAGATCTGACCAAGGACAGAGTAACATCAGTAGGGGTGTAGGCAAAAGCAACACCATTCGTTAAGGACAAAGTCAAGTAAATTACTCCTCATTGGAATTTGGACAGTGCTATGTATACAGTTAGTATTAAATATAAGCAAATTTACTGCCAGCTTTGTAAAATTCTAAAATGGATGGATTATTAAAGTTACCTAGAATTAGAGTACTGGGATGAATAAATATGGAATTCAACTTGTAGAGCTACCTACTGCAGTCCACAGGTGATACAGAGGGGGATCTACACCTGACAATGTGATAGGTGACAACCAAATCACAATGTCAAGGCGCTAACATATAAAGACACTTCCCTGCTACCCCTCACATTGTCTGAAAGAGTGAAAAGCAGATTAGCCTACTAAAAGAGGGTTATCATAATAATGAAACCAAGTTTCTGCAGTAACAATGTGCTCCAGCATCAGGAAGGCCTCCAAATCAAGCAATTTACTGGTCAGAATCCTACCACCGAGCACAGCTACCTTAATGAAGGCCAGATTGCAAATGGCTAGATTGAAATTTATAAACCACTGCCTAAAATATCCTTGTTGGAGGACAAAAAAAAAAGGTCTTTTACATTATACTGAAACCCTGAAAAGATAAGTAAAAGCCGCCTCTGGCAAAGAAGCCAACCAGTCACTCACCATGTCCCATGGTGAAACACTGGTTTCTGCAAGAATGACACTGGTTAGTAAAGCAATTGCTGAACTCGGTTTAAAAAACTGTGGCTCCAATCTCACAGAAGGCAAGATACTGCTCAAAACAAGGGTATTAACGGCCTCAGACTTATTTTAAGCTCAACTATTCCTCTTTGCATCTCCTCCCCAGTAAATTTAAGGTCATTCACCTCAATATAGGAAAAGTGCAGCTTTGTACCTACCATAAATGTAGATGTCCGATAGGAATGCATCTGCAGTCCTTACAAATGGGTTGTCCTGTCGTCAGGCAGCCCTTCGGTCGGCCGGATTCCAAAGTCTGGGTCTGGCCTCGGCTGGTGTCGCACTTCACCCGACGTCATAGCTGCAGTTATTTGGGTATAAAGGCATCAGCCGACGCCATTTTCCTCAGTGTTTCTTGCCCCAGATGCCAGGTGCCCTCTTAGGAAGGCTAAATTTGGATAAATGCCAATGATTCCAAATAGTAGAGAGCAAACAAAACATAAGCATGTATGTACATATATACAAACAAATACACCATAATAGATTCCCCCAGCTAGCTATAAGATGGACAAATACCCTAGGAGTACCACAGAGGGGAAAGGAGGGTGGGTAATCCTGACTGCAGATGCATTCCTATCGGACATCTACATTTATGGTAGGTACAAAACTGTACTATGTCCTTCAAGGATGCATCTGCAGTCCTTACAAATGGGTAGAATACCATAGCCAAACTGGGGGAGGAGGAAAAATAAAATTATGGTGTAGTTAAGATCCCTTGCAAAACAGCAGTGGCAAAACCTGCTCGGGATCTAGAGTATAAAGGTAAATTATAATGCTTGGCAAATGTATGCACGGAGCTCCAAGTAGCAGCCTCTAAAATGTCCTTGGTAGCCACTCCTCGTGAAAGCTGTGGTAGTGGCTGTAGCCCTTGTAGAGTGAGGCCTGATGTTTTCTGGAGTTTTCTTTCCATGGTAGGAGTAACAAAATCTAATGCAATTTCCTATCCACTTAGAGATTGTCTGTTTTGAAATTGCTTTGCCTTCCATTCCTGTTGCATATGCTACCAGTAGCTGGTCAGTTTTTCTATTGCCCTTGGTCCTGTCCAGGTAGTAGCGTAATTGTCTATGCACATCCAAGGTATGCAACAGTCTTTCTCCCCTGTTCTGTGGGTTGGGGAAGAATGTAGGTAGGTGGATAGCCTGATTTAAAGATACTCGAGACCACCTTAGGCATAAAAGTAGGATTTGTTTTCATGGACACTATCTTGATGGAAGATCAGGAAGGGTTGCACTGCCATTAATGCCTGTAGCTCAGATACCCTTCTTGCTGAAGTGATTGCCAGCAGGAAAGCAGTTTTCCATGATAAGTATTGTAATTCTGCTGTTGCTGCTGGTTCGAAAGGAGGAAGTGTCAATTTTTCTAGCACAAAGTTCAAGTCCCATCCTGGCAATGGTGGCTTCCTAGGAGGTTTTACATTTTTAATTCCTCTCAGAAACTGCCTGAGCAGAGGATGAGAAAAGACTGGAGGATCCAAGTCGTATTCTGCTGAAATAGCTGATGCATGAATCTTAATGGAAGAATAGGACAGGCCTTTGTGGAAGAGCTCTGCCAAGTATTCCAGGATGTTGGCTATGTTTACCAGTGACACATCTTCTCCTTTTGCAGTACTCCAAATGAGATATCTTTTCCATTTAGCTGAATAATTTTTTCTTGTTGAAGGTCTGCGAGCCTCCAGGATAATGTCTTTAACCCTTTGGGATAAATTTGGGTTAATTGGTCTTATGCAATGTTCCAGGCAGTCAGCTGCAGAGTTTTCAGGTTTGGATGCAGGATGTTGTAGTTGTTCTGTGTTAACAGCAAGGGAACCAGGGGTAGGGGCCATATTTGTTCCCGAGACATGCTCCTCAGTAATGGGTACCAATGTTGTCTTGGCCAGTCTGGAGCTATCAGAATGATCCTTGGACGGTCCTCTTTGATCTTCAATAGCACCTTGTGCATCAAAGGAAGTGGTGGGAATGCATATGCTGTCAGGTTTTTCCAACTGAAAGATAGGGAGTCCACCTTCCAAGCAAGTGGGTGGTACGTCCTTGTGCAGAATTTCTTTAGTTGGTGATTGCGTGGGGATGCAAATAAGTCTATTTCTGGGAGTCCCCATTTTCTTGTAATGGTTTTGAAGATGTCCAGATGCAGCAACCATTCGTGGGCATCCGTGGTAGTCCTGCTTAATATGTCTGCTAGAATGTTTTCTTTTCCTGGTACAAAAATTGCTTGTAACAATGTTGTAGCTCAGGGCCACATTCCAGAGGTCCAGTGCCATCCGGCATAGAGGGTACGAATGTGTGCCTCCCTGTTTGTTGATGTACCACATAACTGTGGTGTTGTCTGTCCTTATCAATTGACCTTGTCGAAGAAATGGTCTGAATGTCTGAATTGCCAGTTTTACTGCCAGCATTTCCTTTAGATTTATGTGTAGGTGCAGCTGGTCTTGAGTCCATAAACCTTGTATGCACTTGTCCAGCATGTGGGCCCCGCAACCGAGGTCTGAGGCGTCCGTCGTGATGGTTTGGCTTGGTTGAGTGCTGTGGAAGGGCAATCCTGTGTTTGATTGACAGGCCTGAGCCCACCATTGGAATTCTTGCTTCAGGCATGGAATTATTGGAATTTGGGTTTCTAGGCTGTGCTTGTGTTGAGACCATAAATTCCTTAGGTACCACTGTAACTTTCTCATATGCAGTCTGGCATGTGGAACTAATATTATGCAGGATGCCATGAAGCCCAAGGCTTGCAGGACTTTTCTTGCTGTTAGATGGTTCTGCGTTGTTAATGCCAAGAAGTAGAGAGGTAGTTGCTCCTGTTTTTCTACTGTTAGGAATGCCATCTGTTTCGATGTGTCCAGCTCTGCACCCAAAAAGGTTATCCTTTGGGATGGTGTCAGCCTTGACTATTTTATATTGACTGTATATCCCAGGGCTTGTAGTAGGTAAATGACCCTTTTCAAGTCTTCTGCTAGCTTGTTTTTGTTGTCCGCTTGTATCAGGCAGTCGTCCAGGTAAGGGTAGATTTGGATTCCCTGAAGCCTGCAATGAGCAATTACTGATGCCAGGCATTTCGTGAACACTCTGGGCGCAGTAGATAAGCCAAAGGGCAATGCTGAGAATTGATAATGCTCTGATCCTGCAAGAAATCTGAGGTATCTTCTGCAATTTGGTCCTATGGGGACGTGCAGGTATGCCTCCTTGAGATCTAGAGTTACCAGCCAAGACTCCTTGCCCAGCATGGGAAGAAGCTGCTGTAGAGTCAGCATTTTGAATTTTGGAACAATGAGGAATGTGTTTAAAGCGGACACGTCGAGAATAGGTCTCCATTTGCTTTCTTTTCTTGGTACCAGGAAGAGTCTGGAGTAAAATCCCTTTCCTTGCTCCATAGATGGTACCTTTTCCACAGCTCTCATCCTTAATTGAGATATTTGTTTTAGAGCTTCTGCCTTTTGATTTGGAGGTAGGTTTGGCATTCCTCTCTTCCCTGGTAGAGTATGGAAGTAAAACCTGTAACCTTGGTCTATTGTCTGCAAAATCCACTTGTCTCTTGTGATGTAAATGCCAGTTTATTGAAAATAAGGCTAGCTTCCCGCCTAAGGGTGCTTCTAGTTGTTCCCTGGTAGGCGGTGCCAGAGCCAAGTCACTGTGATTGTCCTGTAGTTGTGGTGGTGGCTGTGTTTGTGGCTGTACCTCGCTGGTTGTTACCCTGCCACTGGCGTCCCCTGTAGGCACCCCTGGATTGGCTTCTGCCTCTTGAATGCCTATTCCTGCCTCTCTGAGCTCTGGAGGAGTCTGGAAAGGACCAATTCTTGGAGGGCCAATTCCTGCTAAACCTTGGAGGTTGGACCTGTAAGAAATCTTTCACAGTTTGGACAGATTTTGCCTTCTCTTCCATCTTCTTCAGCACCTGTTGTGCAGGAGAGCCAAACAAATTGATCTTATCCATGGGAGCATCTAATAGTTTTGATTTGACATGGTCTGGTAAGGCCTGCTCTTTTAACCACGCATGCCTTCTGATAACTGTGCCAGTCATGGCTGATCTAAAGGAAGCCTCCAGTGCATCATAGCCGCATTTTAAAGAATGGTTACTGACTTGCTGAATGTTACGTACCATTTCCTGAACAGATTTTTTTGTCTAATGGTTCATCAGAGGACAGTTTTTTGGTTAACTGGTCTAGCATAAATTCTTGATACTGGATCATGTGAAATTGACAGTTCAAGGCCCTAGCTGAAAGAGTAGCAGAAGTGTAAACTTTTTTACCCCATCTCTCTAAGGACCTGGATTCCCTTTCAGAGGGGAGGGTTTTTTTGGCAGAGGTAGCTGCTACAGCCTTAGGTCCCTGGGAGATGGTCTCGGGATCTGCAAAAGGAGCCTTATACAGATGGTAATGCGTGTCCGGGACCCTGTAGTACCTATCGGGCTTAGCAGGGGCTGGAGGTAGTGAATCAGGAGCAGTACAAGCATCATTAAATGCATCATCTACAACAGAAAGAACTGGAGGTATGGCTAAAGGCCTATGTTGTGGTAAATGCAGAAAGGTTCTAAGCCTTTTTCTGGAGTCTGAAAAATCCTGGCCCTGCCACTGAAATTGTTCCCTCATAGCATGCAAGGTTTCCCCAAAGGAAAATTCCTCAGGCGGAGAGGCAGAAGGGATGGACTCTTCAGCATCAGAGTCTTCATAAGGGTAGAAAGGAGCCTCTGGAGGGTCTGTATTATCTGAATCATCAGAGGAATCATCTGTAGAAACTGGCTCAGGGGGCTCTGCTCTAGGCCTCTTCTCTGGAGGTGGGTGAGAGGCCCTGTCTGGCTGAGGTTGGAATCCCCAGATTAAAGAAATGAGATCCTCTGCTAAACTAAGCATCTGTGAACTAGAGCTAGGCCTGTGAGAGGGGGTCTTAGCAGGCACAGATTTAGTAGTTTTAGCTGCTTTAGCCCTGGCAAAGGCCTTAATGGACATGGCTGCAGGAGGCCTAGCAGCTTCACGTGCAGGGGTTGAAATATCCAAGGGAATAGTGTCAGATAATTCCTGAGAAACTGCAACAGCAGGTGGGATTTCAGAAGCCGATTCCACCAAGCTGGAAGAGGCCTCGGTAGAAGGTAAGTTTTCGGCTGAAGGAAGAACCGCTTGCTCGGTTTCAGCCGAAACAGAGACACTCGCGGTTGGCTTAACCGCGGTTTCGGCCGAAACCGCGGACCGCGAGTGTCAGTCCTTTTCCTTGCGCTTTTTAGATGTGTGTAGTCGGAGGATCCGACGGCATAATATAAGCAAAATCGGAGCCGAAAAACTCCTCAGCAAATTCCGACCGACGTCTAAGCGTCCGTCGGTTAAAAGAAGCACAGGCTAGACAAGCTGCTACGTCGTGGTCTGGGCCTAAACAAGGTAAGCAGTAAGAGTGGAAATCTTTATGAGGTATTTGTTTCCCACAAGTTAAACAGTTATTCACTTTTTCTGACATCGGCTGAGGCAAGAAAGAGTCCCCAACGGGGTACTTAGCTTTTTAGAAGTCTTCGGTAGTAGAAGTATTCGGTAGTAGTAATCACTGGTTCTGACCGACTGGCACTTGCGAACAGCTTCTGCTTCGGGCGCCACGCGGCAAGAAAGACTGAGGAAAATGGCGTCGGCTGATGCCTTTATACCCGAATAACTGCAGCTATGACGTCGGGTGAAGTGCGACACCAGCCGAGGCCAGACCCAGACTTTGGAATCCGGCCGACCGAAGGGCTGCCTGACCGGACAACCCATTTGTAAGGACTGCAGATGCATCCTTGAAGGACATCCGTAAGAGCAAAGTCATACCTAGGGTAAAGAAAACCAAAGGCCCTGGTTGCAGTTTCAACTCCAGGCACTAGACAGCTAGATGTCCATAATCCTTTACCTGAACAATCTGGTTAGTGGAGCACCAGTGTGCTGAAGCTATATACTCTTCAAGGCTTCCAACAAAAAGTTCGTTCAAAGGAGAAACAGGTTATCTGACTGAAGGTCTGAGCAAAACACCGATTTTGAAAAAGCTTTGCAAAGAAAGAAAACATTCCTGATGCCCTGTATGAAAGGTAGAACTGTCAACTGCAGTTTTACTGTAGAGAAACTGGAGTCAGATTCAAAACTACAGGTTGAGAATCAGAAGACATCTACAACAGCCACTGAGATGGGGTCAATGTTAAGACGATGCCCTAAGACAAAATGGCTTCCTCGAGGGATGTTGCTGCAGTCGATGGATCCTCCTATCGCACCTCAACCCCTAGATTGGTGGTTGGCGGTGTGTCGGTAAGCAGAGCAGCAGGCGAAGGCGGCCTATTAAACTTGGCCTTCTTGTGCGAAAGGGGTCAGGTGTGGACTCCAATGCAGGATCCATCCTAAGGACTAACCATTTCAGGCGTTGGTCCTCGAGGTAGAGATTTAACGCAGCTAGACAGCTGCACAGAGTGCTAGGCACAAACGATTGACAAATAGCACAGAAGGAGTGATAGTGTTCCTGGTCAAGGCAGCAAAAAAAAAAACACCACCTGTCATGGGCATCCTTGTGGGGTACCTGGTGCCCACATTGGCACTTTCCATTTTTTTCCTGACATCAGCTGAAGGCTACAACAACCTAGCATTAGCTATAATAGTCAAAAAAAAGTCTGAAACCCAAAGCGCTACTTATCTTTAAGATGTGACGTCTGTGAAGAAGCGATCGTATGACGCAAATGTCTGCGGCTGAAAAGCTCTGAGAATTGTGCGTGCAGACGTCACATTTAGGGCCCCTTGGTTTATGGCCTTGCATGTGATGTCCTAAGCACCTACAGCAGCCAGGCTTAAGCTTTTGTATAGGAGCTGACATTGAGTCGCCTGATGCGGGAAATCCCACAATACTGCAACATAGAAATAGGAGAAAAAGAAGTCATGTCTTACCATAATGTTCCATCTGTGATGTTGATCCTCGTTCATTCCTTAGGTATGTGTAAGTCTGTTCAGACCTCTGAACCGAGCAGGCCATCTTCCAACCTCGTGTCAGCCACAAACTCTCGAGCTAAACTCTTACCCAGAATTCCCCTCTCCCTGTTACCTCAGATTGAGTTTGCAAGTCAAAAGAAGGTAGAGGCTACCTCTGGTCAAATGACCTAACGGAACTGGATGATGAGAGCCACTATATGCCTCAGGAGGGGGAAGTTGGAGGGTCGTAATGACTGAATGAGGATCAACACAGATGGAACGTTATGGTAAGACAACTTCTTTATCTGATGTTGTTAATCCTCGTTCATTCCTTACATCTCAGAGTCCCCAGCTACCTTTATTCCTGGGAGGCTCTCAAGGAAGGACATTCCCGAGCACCACTGAACCAAAAGATGCTCTTCCTCTGGAGGCCGAATCCAATTTGTAATGGTTGATGAAGGTACGAGGTCTAGCTCCATGGAAGGCAGCAGAAGTTGCTACAGACCTTGTGGAATGAGCCCTTATGGCTGTGGTTAGAGGGATATTGTGCTCTTTGTAAATACATGTTACACAGTCTTTTTAACCACTTAGCCAATGTGACCCTAGAAATAGCACATCCTAATCTAGGTCCATAATAGGCCAAGAATACCTGATCTGATTTGTGAGAAGCCTTAGTTCTGTCCAGGTAGAAACTAATTTGCCTGTGAATGTGTCTAGGGTATGAAGGCAATACTCTCCCCTTTTAGAATGATTGGGAAAGAAAAAGTACAGTTGTGTACACTTACCATAAATGTACATGTTAGAGTGTATTCACTGCTCTGCAGTCATCACATTTATGTTATCTGCGTCCAGTAGTCCTCAGTCGGCCTGATTAACAAAGTCTTGGGTCCTAGGTCAGTTGCAGTCTCTTCTTCTGTGACGTCAGGTTGTCGGGGGGTATATAAAACATGCAGCAGACGTCACTACTTCAGTTTTCCTTACCCCAGATATCAAATGCCCCCCCTAATGGGAAGCAATTAAATTTATAAATAAACAAGGTTATACCTCCAACAAAAAAGCACATATACCAAAAAGCTTTTAAGCATTGAACAGGAGACAAGAGGTATAGCCAAAAGAAGTCAGGAGGCTGGAGGGAGGGTAACAAAGACTGCAACAGTGAATACACTAACATCTACATTTATGGTAAGTGTACACAACTGTACTATGTTCTTTATGTTTCACTGTTGCAGTCACCACATTTGGGTGGATTCCCAAAGCTAAGGATGGGAAGAGGAATTTAGATAGCACTAGGACCAGCTATAAGGCCCTGCAAAACTGCAGTAGCAAAACCAGCTCTGGATTTAGAGAAAATTGGCAAATGGTAATGCTTGGTGAAAGTACGTACCAAACTCCAGGTAGCAGCTTCTAGGATGTCCCTGGCAGGTACGCATCTGAGAAAGGCTGTAGGGGTATATGCAGCCCTGGTTGAGTGGGGTCTGATCCCCTGTGGGACAAGTTTTCCATGGTGCTTATAGCAGAAATGAATGCAATGGCCTATCCATTTGGAGATGGTTTGCTTCGAAATAACATTCCCCTGTGTCCCTGCAGCAAATGCCACCAGCAGTTGTTCAGATTTCCTTTGAGGTTTAATCCTGTCCAAGTAGGATCCAAGTTGTCTGTGCACATCTAAGGAGTACAGTATCTGTTCCCCTTTGTTCTGTGGATTAGGAAAGAAGGTTGACAAATGAATGGACTGATTTAGGCCACACTGGATACCAACTTTGGCATGAAAGAGGAATTGGTCCAGAGGAAAGAAAAGTTTTGTACCTACCATAAATGTAGATGTTAGAGTGTTCACACTGCTGCAGTCATTACACTTGGGTTATCCTGCCATCAGGCGGTCCCACAGTCGGCCAGAGTTCCAAAGTCTTGGTCCGGCGTTGGTTGCTGTTACTTCTTCCCTGATGTCAGTGCACCAGGGGTATAAACGATGCATCCAACGCCATTTTCTTCAGTTTTTCTTGCCCCAGATGTCAGATGCCCCCAAGTAGGTAGGGAATACATATTGCTAATAAAACATACATAAAAAATAAAAACAATACCTTCAGTTACAAGTAAATACACCACAAAGGTAGTATAGGATAGAAAGGTATAGATTGGGACGGAGGGAGGGTAACCTGGACTGCAGCAGTGTGAACACTCGAACATCTACATTTATGGTAGGTACAAAACTGTACTATGTTCATAGTGTTACACTGCTGCAGTCATTACACTTGGGTAGAATCCCAAAGCTAAGGTTGGGTGGCTGGTCTAGAGAGTTAGGATTGGCTATGAGGCCCTGCAGAACTGCAGTGGCAAATCCTGCTCTGAATTTACAGTAGAGAGGCAAGTGGTAATGCTTGGTAAAGGTGTGCACTGAACTCCAAGTTGCAGCCTCCAAAATTTCTTTCGTTGGTACTCCTCTGAGAAAGGCCGTTGAAGTGGCTGTTGCTCTGGTAGAATGTGGTCTAATTATTAGGGACTGATTTTCCATGCTGTGTGTAGCAGTAACGAATACAGTGTCCTATCCATTTGGAAATAGTCTGCTTTGAGATGGCCTTACCCTGTGATCCTGCAGCATATGCTACAAACAGTTGCTCAGTTTTCCTGAAATATTTTGTTTTGTCCAAGTAGAAGCGTAGCTGCCTGTGTATATCCAAAGAGTGTAGAAGTTTCTCCCCTTTATTCTGGGGGTTTGGGTAGAAAGTTGGCAAATGGATGGTTTAGTTAAGAGCCACACTAGATACCACCTTTGGCATGAAGGTGGTGTTTGTCCTTAAAGATACCCTGTCCTGATGAAATATTATAAAAGGTTCTACTGCCACTAGTGCCTGTAGCTGAGACTCTTCGTGCTGAAGTTACTGCCAGGAGCAGAGCTGTTTCCCATGATAAAAATTTTAGTTCGGCTGTACTGGCTGGCTCAAAAGGTGGCAAGATCAGCTTTTCCAAAACAAAATTGAGGTCCCACGCTGGTGTTCTACGGGGGCCCCACTGAGGTACTGCTTTATCAAGGGGTGAGAGAATAAAGGAGGATCTGTATTGTAAAGAGCTGAAATGGCAGAGGCATGGATCTTAATTGAAAAGGAGAGGCCTTTGTCCAGCATCTCAGTTAAGTATTGTAAAATCTGAGAAATGTTTGGAACAAGAGGGTCAAGGCTTTGAGCCTGGTTCCAGACACAGAATCTCTTCCATTTTTCCGAGTAAGATTTCCTGGTGCTAGGCCTCCTGGCCTCCAAAATGACATCCATAGCAGCTTTAGAGGTGTTGCCTGTTTGACTAATGAATCTGCCATGCAGCCAGGTTTAGGGTTTTGAGTTGACCGTGCAGAATCTGATTGTTTTGTTGAGTCAGAAGGCGTGAAATTTGAGGCAAAATCCATGGTGGGCCTTGAGCTAAGTTCTTTAAGATTGGGTACCAGTGCTGGCATGGCTAGTCTGGAGCAATAAGGATCATCTGTGTTTTTTCTTGTCTGGCTTTTAGGAGTACCTTTGAAAGGAGAGGCAGTGGTGGGAAGGCATAAAATTTTAGGCTTTTCCAGCTGAACAAAAGAACATCCACTTTCCATGCTTGTGTGTGTGTGGTAAGTCCTTGTGCAGAAATGTTGTAGTTGGCAATTCAGTGGGGAGGCAAAAAGATGTCTGGGCACCCCCATTTTTGCATTACCATGCTGAAGATTTGTGGATTCAATTTCCATTCTTGAGGGTCCATATTTCTGCTGAGATAGTCATATCAATAGATAATTTTTCATTCCTGGCAGGAATTGTGCTTGCAGATGAACTTGATAAGTTAGAGCTGTGTTCCACAAGGTCATGGCTTGCTTGTATAGGGGGTAAGAATGAGTGCCCCCTAGCTTATGTACATTACTGTGGTATTGTCTGTCTTTAGTAATAATTGTCCTGGATGCAGAAGGTCCTTGAAAGCTGTTAGGGCATTTTGAACAGCCAACATATCTTTTTGATTGATGTGAAGATGCATTTGGTCTGTGGGCCACTTGCCCTGAATACATGTTCCTGCCATGTGTGCTCCCCAGGCGTAATCCGAAGCATCTGTTAGAGTCTGCGCCTGGCTGTGGGTAGAGTGAAAGGCTGACCCTTGTTGAGGTGACATGCCTGTGCCCACCATCAAAACTCCTATTGTAGGCAGGAAATTATTGGTATTACTGTTTCTAAACTGAGTGTTGAGTCCAAACACTTTTTAGGTACCACTGTAATGCAGGATGCCATGAATCCCAGGGCCTGCAGAACTTTTCTTGCAGGGAGATGGGACTTTTTTGCCAGCAATTGAAAATATCGAGTCAGTTGCCCTTGTTTGTCTGGCATGAGATAAGCCATCTGGGCCATTGTGTCCAAGCTGGCACCCAGGATTATCATCTGTTGTGAGGGCACTAGTTTTGACTTCTTTTCATTTACTGTATACCCCAGAGAAATTAGCAGCCTTTTTACAAACGCCAGATGCTTTAGAAGAATGTCCTATTTCTCTGCTTGAATGAGACAGTCGTCCAGGTATGGATATATTTGAATTCCTTTTTTGTCTGCAAAATGCAATTACTGGTGCCAGGCACTTTGTAAAGACCCTGGGCGCAGTAGATAAGCCAAAGGGCAGTGCAGACAATTGGTAGTGCATTGTACCCGCTTTAAATCTGAGGTATCTTCTGCAATCTTGTCTGATAGGGACATGCAGGTATGCCTTTGAGGTCCATAGTAACCAGCCAAGCCTCCTTGCCCAGCATGGGAAGGAGCTGCTGTAGTGTCAACATTTTGAATTTCGGAACATCCAGGTAAGTATTTAGAGTTGAAAGGTCTAGTATGGGTCTCCAGGCTTTGTTCTTTCTGGGGACCAGGAAGAGTCTTGAGTAAAATCCTTGTCCTTGCTCCTTCTGTGGTACTTTTTGAATAGCTCTCATGTCCATGAGGGCTGAAATTTGTTTTTGAGCCTCTGCCCATTGATTTTGTCAGGTTTGGCATTCCCTTTAGCCTTGGTAAAGTGTGAAAATGGAACCTGTATCCTTGAGACACAGTATTCAGAACCCATTTGTCTTGGGTGATTGCCAGTTTTGAGAAAAGAGTGCTAGTTTCCCCCCTAAGGGGGCTGCCAAAAGTGAAGTGCTTGGCATACGAAGGGGGAAGTCATTGTGACTGTTTTCCTGTAAGACTGAGACTTGTCCTCACCTCCTTTTGGGGTTGAGGTACCCCACTGTCGTTGTCTGTAAGAGCCTTGGGGTTGAGATCTGCCTCTCTGTGGCCTTTCTGACACTGGAAAAAAAACAATTATTTGTAGGCCAATTTCTGCTAAAACGAGATGGCTGTACCTGTAAGAAATCTGACCGTCTGCATAGATTTAGCTTTATCCTCCATTTTCTTTAACATCTCCTCTGCCTTAACACCAAACAAGGTATCATGCTGTAAAGGAGCATCCAATAATTTTGCCTTAACATGGTCAGGTAAACTGTTCTTTTAACCAAGCATGTCTACGAATCACAGAACTGGTAACTGCAGCTCTAACAAGAAGCCTCTAAAGAATCAAAACCACACTGCAGACTGTTTTCCCACCTGGTCAACATCATGCAATAAATCCTGCATTTCTTTATAATCAGGAGCTTCTGAGGTTGTAAGCATTTTCTGTTTTAACTGAGCCATTAAATATTGTTGGTACTTAAGCATGTGAAACTGGCAATTTAAAGCCCTTACTGTTAAAGTTGCAGAAGTGTAAACCTTCTTCCCCCATCTATCCAAAGCTCTTGAATCTGTCAGAGGGGACTGGATTTTTTGCAATGGAAGCCTTAACCCCTTTGGGACCCTGGGAAATGGTTTCTGGGTCAGAAGGGTTTTTATAAAGAAACTTAGCTGGAGCAGGGTCAAAGAGTCAGGAGATAAACAGGATTCAGAGATCACCCACAATATCTAACAAGTGGAATAGCAAGGGGCCTGTGCTGAGGCAATAAAAGGAAGTCCGAGCCTTTTCTTGGATTCTGAATAATCCTGACTTTCCCAATGGAAATGCTCCCTCATGGTATGTAAAGTTTCCCCAAAAGAGTAATCCTCAGGAGAGGCTGAAGGGACAGATTCTTCAGCAGAGTCCTCATAGGGGGGGGAGAGAGTATCCCTGGTCTGAAGAGGAAGAGGAAATGGAAACCTGATCAGAGGAATCATAGTCTGCATCCTGCCTAGGCCATTTCTCTGGACGGGGATGGGAACCCCTAATTAGAGTAATGAGGTCTTCGGCCACTTTGAGCATCTGTTTCTTAGGCATGGAGGACTGTCCTGGAGAATGCTGTACTTATTTGTCTTTAATGGTGTTTTTGTCTTGGCTGTTGCTTTAATGGTAAGTTGTGAGGGTCTAAAAACACCCTCAGAAGCAGATGCCTGCTCAGCGGCTCCGGACCCATCTGAGGGATTAGTTTCCGTAGGCCCAATACCTAGAGTTTCCAGAGGCCTAGTTGTCTCCACGTGGGAGTTGGAGGCGGCCTGTGAGTCTGAGGTAGCAGGAGATAGGGGCTGCGAAAGCGCCTCACTGAGAACCGGCGACTGGCCTAGAAGAAGCTTAGTCAGTTTTGGACCTCAGATGCTTGTCTTTATCCTTGTCTTTGCGTTTTTTGTGAATTGCGGTAGTCGGTTGTTCCGATGGCATTACATAATTGAACCTTCGGCAAAAGTAGTGCAAAGCAAAATCAAAACGTCGTTTTATAGTGAGTTTGTTAAATCTAGCACAAAACCTACAACTAGTGACGTCGTGATCAGGGCCTAGGCAGGGACTACAGTAAGAGTGGAAGCCCCTGTGAGGTATTTGCTTCCCACAAGAAATACAATTAACTTCTTCTGACAGTCTGAGGCAAGAAAAAACTTTGCCCAACGGGGTACTTAGCTTTATTGAAGACATCGGATCTGAAATTAGACTTCGAAAATCTCAGGAGTCAACCGACCGGTACTTGCGAACTGCTTTTGCTTCGGGCACCGCGCAGCAAGAAAGACTGAAGAAAATGGCGTCTGATGCATCTTGTATACCCCTGGCGCACTGACGTCAGGGAAGAAGCGACAGCAACCGCCGCCGGACCAAGACTTTGGAACTCTGGCCGACTGCGGGACCGCCTGACGGCAGGATAACCCAAGTGTAATGACTGCAGCAGTGTAACACGATGAACATCACCCTGTATGCATGAATGATGATGAAAGGCTCCACTGCCATAAGGACCTGCAAGTCAGACACACTTCTTGCTGAAGTGATAGTTAAAAAGAAAGCGGTTTTCCAAGAAAGGAATTTTAAATCTCCAGCAGCAGCTGGCTTGAAAGGAGGAAGGGTTTCTCCAATACAAAGATAAGGTCCCAGGCTGGAGTTGGAGCTCTCCTGGGTGGTCTTAAATTTCTGGCCCCTCTGAGGAACTGCTTCAGCAGTGGATGAAAGAAGAGGGGAGGTTCTGTGTTAGGAGCAGAAATGGACGAGGTGTGAATTTTTATTGGAGAAAAAGACAGGCCCTTGTGAAGCATCTCAGTTCAATATTGTAAAATCTTAGGTAAATTGGGCACTGCTGTGCTCACTCCTTGAGATTGGTTTCAGGTACAGAATCTTTTCCATTTTGCAGCAAAAGATTTTCTAGTACTAGGCCTCCTCGACTCTAAAATGACATCCATCACTGGTTTACTGAGGGATGGTACAGGAGAACTTGGGTAATTAGCCAGGCTGCTAGGTTCAGTGTTTGAAGCAGAGGGTGCAGAACCTGGTTCTCCTGCTGAGACAGCAGGGTAGGAGTCTGAGGCAAGTGCCATGGGGCCAACAGTGACACTGCACAGGAGGGGGAACCAGTGTTGGCATGGCCAGTCTGGTGCAATCAAAATCATCCTTGGTTTGTCTTGTTTGATCTTTAGTAGTACTTTGGAGAGCACAGGCAGAGGAGGAAAGGCAAACTGATAGTTTTTTCCAGCTGAAGGACAGAGCATCCACTTTCCAAGCTCGTCTGTGGGGAGTCCTTGCGCAAATTTTTCCAACTGATAGTTCTGGGGGGGGGGGGGGTGCAAACAGGTCTATATCTGGGCTCCCCCATTTGCTTGTCAACATGTTGAAAATCCTGGGTTCCAGTTTCCACTTTTGTGGGTCCATGAGGTTTCTGCTTAGTCAGTCTGCCAGTGTATTTAGTTTAACCGGCAGGAACTGAGCTTGTAGATGTACCTGGCAGCTCAAGGCTGTGTTCCACAATGCCATGGCTAGTCTGCAGTGGAGGTAAGAATGTGTACCCCCCCCCCTGCTTGTTTATGTACCACAACAGTGGTGTTCACCTTTATGATTGTCCTGGAAGAATGTGGTCCTTGAAGGCTGAGAGCATTCTGTACAGCTAACATTTCTTTATGAATGAAGAGAAGGTTCATTTGAATTGGGTTCCATTTGCCCTGAATGCACTTCCCTGCCAGGTGTGCCCCCCCCCATGCTTAGTCTGATGCATCTGTTAGGGTTTGGGCAGCAGGGAGTAGTGTGAATGGCAGTCCCTTGGTTTGGTGGCAGGCCTCTGCCCACCAAAGGAACTCTAGGTGTAGGCAAGGAATGATAGGAATCATTGCTTTCTAGATCCTGAGAATGTTGACACCATAGGCTTTTTAGATACCATTTAAGTTTCCTCATATGCAGTCTTGCAAATGGAATTAGAAGAATGCTGGAGGCCATGAACCCCAAGGCTTGCAGTATTTGCCTTGAAGCTAGCAGGATTTTTGTGACCACTTGTTTGAAGTAGGTAGTCCAGTGAATTTGCTACTCTGGCGTGAGGAAAGCCATCTGGGAAGATGTATTTAAGCTTGTTCCCAGGAATATAATTTGTTGATAGGGTACCAGGTGTGATTTCTTTTCGTTTATGATGTACCCCAGACAAGTTAGCACCCTTTGTACAAAAGTCAGATGATTCAGAAATATGTCCTGGTTTCGTCCAGGTATGGGTATATGTGAATATTTCTTTGCCTGCAAAATGCAATGACTGGAGCTAGGCACTTTGTGAATACCCTGGGCGCAGTAGATGAGCCAAAGGGCAGTGCACAGAACTGATAGTGTGTGTAGCCAGCTTTGAAGCGTAGGTATCTTCTGCAAGATTCCGTGATTGGGATGTGCAGGTATGCATCCTCTAAAATCTAGTGTTGCCAACCAGGCATCTTTGCTTAGCACAGGAAGCAACAGGTGAAGAGTCAGCATCTTGAATTTTGGAATCACCAAAAGGGTGTTTAGAGTAGACAGGTCCAGGATAGGACGCCATGAATAGTCTTATGGGTACCAGGAAAAATCTCGAGTAGAAACCTTGTCCTTTTTCCTGTTCTGGTACCAACTGAATAGCCCCTATGCTTGAGAGAGATTAAGTACTTGCTTATGGGCCTCTACTCACTGATTTGGAGGTAGATCTGGCCAACCGCTTGGAGTTGGTAGTGTGTGCAAGTGAAATCTGTATCCTTGGGACACTATTTAAAACCCATTTGTCTTGGGTAATGAGTCCTTAGTTCTTTGCATGAAGTGCAATCATTCCCTCCAAAGGGGCAGTCAGTTGAGAAGTGCTTGGAAGTTTTAAAAATAAGTCATTGAGACAGTTTACCATAGGGGGAGTTTTATTACTCCCAGATTTGGAAGCGGAGGGCCCCCACTGCTTAGTCCTGTGCGTCCCCTAGGACGCAAGCGTGGCTGCTCTGCTGGGTTTCGACTGAGGGGGTCTGGTAGAGGCAGAAAGGACAAATTCTTAGAAGGCCAATGCCTACTAAAATCTTGTAGGTTGTACTTTGTTTTGCATAGATTTAGCTTTTTCCTTCATCTTTTTAATAACTACTTCTGTCTTGTTGCCAAACAGGCGGTTCTGATTTAAGGGAGCATCCAGTAATTTCGCTTTGGCAAGGATTGCTCCTTAAGCCAAGCATGCCTTCTAAATACAGACCCAGTTACCGCAGCCCTGCAAGATGCCTCTAGTGAATCAAAACCACATTGCAATGTAGGTTTACCAACTTGTTCAGCAGAATGCATTAAATCCTGTAAATCCTTATTTTCAGCACAATCAGGAATCATTTTCTGTTTAAGCAATCCAATGATATGCTGCTGGCACTAACATATGAAACTGGCAATTCAAGGCCATAATGGCCAAAGTTGCAGAAATGTATACCTTCTTACCCCATCTATTAAGCGCCCTGGAGTCTCTATCAGAGGGGGTAGGATTTTTGGCAGTAGCTTTAATGCCCTTGGGTCCCAGTGAAACAGTTTCAGGATCCGCAGTAGGACCTTTGAAAAAGAACTTGAGAGTCATGAACCCTGTAATATCTATCAAGTTTTCTGGAAGCAGGAGGTAAAGAGTCAGGAGCCCCCATGCCAGATTCTGAAAAGGCAAAAACAACTATGTCCAGTACAGGAGGGAAGCATAGCTAAAGGGCAAGAGTAAGAAATCCCTAAACCTCTTTTTAGAATCTCAGAACTTTCCCAATGAAAATGCTCCCTGAAAGTATGCAAGGTTTCACCAAAAGAGAAATCCTCTGGGGGGGGGGGCGCAGAGGAAATAGAGTCCTCAGCATCAGATTCCTCATAGGTAGATCAGGGTAAATCCTGGACATCAGAATCCTCATAGGTAGATCAGGGTAAATCCTGGACATCAGAAGAAACACAAATTTCAGAATCCTGGTCAGAAGTATAAGCAAACTCAGTCCTAGGTCTCTTAGAGGGGGAAGGTTGGCCTCCCCCGATTAAAGCAATAAGGTCTTCAGCCATTCTTATTTGTTTTTTTTAGGAATAGAGGCCTGACCATGCGGTCTGAGCGTCAGTTTTCTAGGCATGGTTTGAGTTTTAGGCCTTGAAGAAAAAGATGGCACCAGTTTAATATGCAAGTCAGTAGGCCTGAATGCACCCTCAGAAGCCGGTGCCTGCACAACGGCTCCGGACCCATCCAAGGTAGAGACATCCGCAGGTTCCACAGTTGTAGCATCATGCGGCATACCGGACTCCAAATGGGTCACCGCAGAGGCCTGCAAATCTGAGGTAGCGGGTATCAGGGGCTGTGAAAGCGCCTCACTGAGCACTGGCAAACTGGGCGGCCTGTCTATCTCTGCATTTTTTCGGAATATCAGTAGTCGGATGGCTTACTGAAGTCATATCAGGATAATTGAACCGAGCACCAAAATATTTAGAAGGGCAAATATATAGACAGAGTTCGTGGTTTAAATGAGGCACAAAACCAACAGCGAGGTACGTCGTGGTCAGGGCCTATGCAAGGAATACAGTACGAATGAAAGTCTGAGGTTATTTGCTTTCCACAAGAAATGCAATCATTTACTTTTACTGACATCGGTTTAGAGCAAGAAAAAGTTTCCCCAAAGGGGTACTCGGCTTTTAGTTGAGGACTTCGGTTCTGAAACTGGAAAACAAAAATTTCAGGAGTCGGTCGACCGGCACTTGCGAATTGCTTCTGCTTCGGGCACCGCATGGCAAGAAAGACTGATGTAATGACGTCGGCTGCATGTTTTATACCCGACTTCACAAAAGCAATTGACGTAGGACCCAAGACTTTGTTAATCAGGCAGACTTAGGACTACTGCAAACAGATACCACAAATGTGATGACTGCAACAGTGAAACACGAAGAACATTTGGCAATTCCACGCTTTGGTTAATGGACATTTCAGAGATCACTTTTGCCAGAAAGGAAGGATTAGTTCTCAATGACACTATCTTTATGAAAGGTCATGTAGAGCCGTTTGATGCACAGAGCTTGAAGTTCAGAAATACGTCTGGCAGAAGTAATGGCAACCAAGAACAAAGTTTTCCATGAAAGAAACTTGAGGTCGCATGAAAAAGCTTGTTCAAAAGGTGATGTTGTCAGAGCTTGCAGGACTAATGACAGGTCCCACTGCTGCGTAGGTTCTCTAAATGGGGGTTTCAAATGATTTACGCCTTTCAGAAAGGTCTTGCATAATTTGTGTACCATAAGGGAAGACTCTTGGACACCATTGTGAAAATTAGATATTGCGGCCAAATGAACCCAAATGGTAGAAGCAGAGAGGCCAGATTAGAATAAACCTGACATGTATTCCAGTACCATCGGCACGCTTTTCCTTCAGCCAAATAAGATATGCATTTCTGGTGGAAGACTTGTGAGATGCAATAAGAATGTCACGTACTGGGGAAGAAAGATCATTCTGCCTGGCAATCACAGGAAGTGGAGGAGCCAAGCTGTGAGCTTCAGGCTGTTCAAGTTGGGAAGAATCAGGTTCTGTGGATGGGAGATCATCTCCGGAGTTGGATAGAGAATCCATGGTTGATCTAGCAGGTGAGGCCATAGAAGGGGGAACCAAATTTGATGAGGCCAATATGGCGTTAGGACTATTTTGCTCTTCAACTGGCGGGCTTTCTTCAGGAACTGGGGAAGAGGGGGGAAAGCATAAAGTAGACCAGAGGTCCAATCGTGGACTACAGCATCCCTGGGTGATTGTCCCCGAGGTGCAATCAGGGTGAAGTAATTGCTGCATTTGTAATTAATCACAGATGAAGAGGTCGCAGCAAGGGAGACTCCAGCAGTTGAAAATCTCCACCGCTACTAAAGGATTGATGGACCATTCGTGAGGTCTTAGAATGCACCTGCTGAGTCTGTCTGCTATCATGTTGGAACTCCAGGGAATGTGCATTGTGATGAGAAAGGAGTTTGTAGCCATTGCCCACTGCCATACTCTCATGGTCTCCCGACAAAGTGGGTAAGATTTGGTTCCGCCTTGTTTGCTGATGTACCACAATACCCCCCATGTTGTCTGACTATCACAACAGTCCCTGACGGCAGTAAAGGACTGAATGCTTGCAATGCTAGAAGCACTGCCCTCAGCTCTAGGACATTTATATGTAGATGGACTTCCATTTTGGAAAACATGCCCTGGACTGTCTTTCCCTGAAATAGCCCCCCCACCCCATCAGGGAGGCATCTGTGATCACTGTAGCCTTGGACTGTTGGGGGGTAAAGGGGCTGGACCGTTGTGAAGGGTTCTGTGACACCCACCAAATTAAATCTTGTTTGCACCTCTGGATTACCCGAATCTTGGATGATAGAGGGTACTGAAAGGGATACCACTGGGTGAGTAGTAGCCATTGTCGAAGCCTCATGTGGAACCTCGCAAGGGGGACAATAGTGATGGAGGCTGCCATGGAACCAAGCAGCTGGAAAACAGAATGCGCCATGGAATTTTCTCTTGAAATGAACGGTATGAGTTTTATCCTTGGGATTCTGTACTCTGGAAAGGATGCTCTGCATTTTTTTGTATTCAACAGGACCCCAATGAATTCTATGGACTGAGATGGGGTCAGGTTGGATTTTTGCCAATTTATATTTATGCCTAGCCTTCCTGCCAAGAATGCCAAGGCTGCTTCCAAAAGATGTCTGGTGGGGGCAGTAATCGGCCAGTCATCTAGGTATGGAAACACATGGAATCCCTGTAGTCGCAAGTGAGCTGTGATCACTGCCATGCACTTTGTGAACACACTGGGGGCTGTAGAGAGTCTGAAGGGCAGTACTAGGAACTGGTAATGACTGGCTCCCGCACGGAAGCGAAGGAATCTTCTTGATGGTCTGTCCACCTTTATGTGGTAGTACGCATCTTGAAGATCTATAAAGCACATCCAATTGTCTTTTTCCAAGAGTGGGAGGATAGACTGAATTGACCATCTGGAATTTCTGTACCTTTACAAACTTGTCTAATACACTGATATCCAAAACTGGTCACCAGGTTCCGGTCTTTTTAGCCAACAAAAATAGTAGAGTAGAATCCGGATCCTATCTGGTCTGGGGGGACTACTAGGATGACTTTTTCCTAGCAGCTTTGAGATCTCTAATGCTGCTTCTTTCCTCTGACTGGGTGGATGTCGGGGAAGGTTTCTTGGGGGGATGGGACAAAAATCGAAAGGGATATAACCTCTGGTTATCTTTTGTACCCAAGAGTCGGTGGTAATGGTTAGCCAGGCAGAAGGGTACAAAGAGAAACGACCCTCAACTGCTTCCGGAGGAAAGGAGTTGGGCCGCTCTTCAGGAGCGCTGGTAGGATTGACCAGAGGAGTTGTCTCTGGAACCCTGGTTACACAGACCTCCTCTGCACCGAAAGGGGATTCTTCCATAATGAGTTTCCCCCTCTGCCTCTACGGGAGAAATCAGCTCGTGTGTCACGGAAAGAACCTTGAGACTTTGTGCCACATCTTCCCGCTCTTCTGGTTTCTGGAGAAAGCCCATTGAGGGGAAGAGTAATGGATGCCCACGGCAGCAAAGGTCTTACCATCCAGTTCACATCTAGCCAGTGTATCTTTCACCTTGGGCCCAAATAACGAAGAGGCTTCAAAGGGAGCGTTCAGAAAGGAAGCCTTGAAGGGTTCTGCGAGGTCACAGGCACATCCAGGCATGTCTCATGACTATGCCTGCACCCGCTGCTCTAGCTGCTGCTCTTGATGCATGAGAAATCAGACGCATGGAGGAGTTAGATACGGATTCAAAAGTAGCTAACTGAGGCCACTGCCATGGACCTCTGACAGTTCCGGCCAAAGTTTCAAAGAGCTTAGAAATTAAGTCTATTTGAAGCCTGGTAAAATGTGCCATATAAATTCTGGGACCTAACTGCAAAGGTCGCTGATGCAAAGGTATGCTTCCCTAATCTGTCCAGTACCCGGGACTCCTTGCTGGGCGGATGGACAGTCTGGCTCTTCTGCCAGATCCTTTTTAGTTGCAAGTGCCACCATCATGGCATCTACTGGAAGACCTTTGGACCAGTGGGGTCAGTATCTGGAGGGAACAAGATTTTATCTGGCCTCCAGGGAATGGCTTCAGCAGTGTCAGGAGCCTTCCATGCACACTGCACAACGAGCTGGACAAGTTCGTCGGCATGGAGTAACCCAGGAGGTAGGGGGCAGGGCACGAAAGGCCTGCAGGAACACAGACTCTTCAGAGATCAGGTTGGAGGGCTGCCAATCACCTCTCTAAGGATTTCAAAGATATCCCCAAAGGATACCTCAGAGGGTGATCTGGGGGACCCTTCCCCATCATGAAAATCTGTGTCTTCTGTGAGGGACTCTTCTGGGGAGTCCACTTGCTTCCTCTTACACAAACTCTTGTGACAATCTTCCTCAGAGGGAGATGCTGGGGAAAATAGTGCACGAGGGGGCCTCCTGTGGGAGTGTATCCTGAGGCCCTTGTGCCCAGTGTCCGTTAGGGGTTGCTTGTGTGCGTTGCAGCCCATAGGACGGAAAACCTGGCGGCACAGGATCGCCTGCATCGGCAATAGCCTTCTCCATATGTTGAAAGGCTAATCCACCTAAGGAGGGATAGGAGCCTACATTCAACCCTCGCTCAAGCAAGCCAGCCGACTAGGAGTCTCTGGATGGCCATGGGACACAGGTGAAACCGTGCCACAGCCAGCATCCTGAGAAGTGACAGGAGTAAAGTGTCGCTCCTGCCAAAAAGGCAGCTGCGGTTCCTTAGTGAGGTCTACAAAAGGAGCTGCAGCAAGGAAAGTCTGTGCTCTAGGAAGGGGCTTAAAGGCTGAAGATGACAGAGGAGAAAAAGTAGGGATCTCTGAGGAAAAAATGTTCCCCTCCATGGGAGAGATAGGTCTTGGGTGGTGGGATTCCTCTAGCCAAAAGCAACTGGTCCACACGGCTCACCACATCATGTTCAGAGAGGCTTCTAGTGGATCTCATGGACATAACTGATGGGGAGTCAGGTCCATCTAGAGATGGAGTAAAATGAAAGTCCGCAAAGGGGGTCTTTAAAAGGAGAATAAGTTGTAACAGCAGGTAAGATAGGTGTCTGCACTGAAGGCAACGGTGCTGTAATGACTTGTATTATCTGTCTGCGCCAAGAAAGTAGTCAGTGCCGAGAACAGAGTCTGCACCAAGGTCGGTGCCGTAGCAGTAGTTGGCACGTAATCAGTGCAGAGAGAGTCTGAGCCGACAAAGGAGTACTCTGAACAGACTGGAGAGTCTGTGCCGAAGAAGGTACAGGCGCCAGAAAATCCCTCAACGTCGTAGCAGTCTGCATCAACTGTATGGTTGGTGCCAGTGAACGGGTCTGAGCAGAGGAGCCCCTCGGTTCCAATGCTGTCTGAAGCACACTTGGTGCAGTAGTAGGAGTTGGTGCAGATGGCTTCGGAGCTGTAGGTCTCTGCTCCGAAAGCCTCGGAGCCGAAGAAGTCCGTTCAGACGACAATTTAACTTTCTTTGGTCTCGGTTTCTGGGGGTCCCCAGCGGTGGACAAAGGAAGAGACTTAGTCTTCTTTAGGTGGTCTTTCCTTCTATGGGAGCTAGGAGGGGATGAAACCTCCGACCCAGAAATAGCCTCTGTAAAGGGGGGGTTTCATAATACCCTTTAAAATAAGTTTTTCCTCTGTAAGAGGGTCCGGGTTGAAACAATTTTATAAATCCCACAAGGTGGGTAGACAGTTAAGTGAGGTTCACCCAAGCAGTACACACAAGGCATGTGTATCTGAAGTAGGTAACTTGTGGCCACAACTAGTACACCTCTTAAAACCCGGACATCCTTTTTCTGCCATGATAGGTGAGAAAAAACAAAGGAAAGAAAAAGGGAAATGAGTACCAGCTATGGTACAAAGGATACCTGAAAGCACAAGGGGAAAGATTACCAATGATGGTAAAACAGATACCAACAAGGTATAAAAGGGGGTAAACACGTAAAAACAGTCGCTAGATGCAAGAGAGTAAGACAACTTTACAAATAAATTTCCTTGAAGAAAGGTAAATTTATGAGGTAATAAATCAAGAAAAGTAACAGCTCAAGAGCAATGGCTTGATACGACTGAATGGCGACGCGGCCAACAAATTTATTTATTTCAGTTTGGTTACCGGGGAAGTCCACTGGGCCAGTGGTGTGCCAATTTTCAGTGGAGGCCTGGGGAGAAAAGCTCCAATAAGCAATATGGTTACAAGGTTACATAATGCAATGGTAAGTACATACATAAATGGATACAAAGGTTACATAATGCAGTGGAAAATACATACATGCAATCAGGTACAGGGGATAAATTGGCATTGAAATACAATTTTGAGATAGCTAGCACAGTTTGTAGGTATTTACCTTCAGGACAGTAAGTTTAGATTGACTGGACAATAAGTATATATGACTTGCTTGATATTTACAATATATACAATACTTGGAGTCAAGAGAGAGAGAGGATGCTTAGTCTGAGTATGTTAGCCTAGGTTTAATTAGGATAATAGAAAAGAGGCAATAGTGCAAAGAAAAGCAGGAGCATGAAGAGCTCAAAGGGAAAATTCTTAAGATAGTTATGTAGAGTGAAAGCAGGAGCATTTACGTTTAGTGGATAGGTAAAAGAAAAGTAGGGTTTTGAAGGATTCAGAGTTAGGTGTAGTCCTGAGTGAAGGAAGGAGAGAGTTCCATTTTTTGCAAACAGTGAAAGAGAGAAGGTGTTGGCCTGCAGGGCGTTTGGGTTTGTGGACAGAGATTAAATGTTGTTCAGATCTCAAAGATCTGGTTGGGATGTAAGGGGGAAGGATGTTTGTTAAGGCTGGGCATTTATCTGGATAGAATATTAATTTGTGGGCAGTGGTTAGTTGGAAATAGTCTAGGAGGATTGGGAGTTCCAGACAGTTCAGAGATTGTAGGGTTAGGCAGTGGTGAGTAGAGGTTTTGGATTTAGTTGCGAATTTGGAGATTTTATTATAGCAAGTTTCGAGGTTAGAGGTGTTGGAAGAAGATATGTATGTTAGTAGAGGGGCTCCATATAATAGAGGGTAGAAGGTAGGTATTAGCAATAGTTTGCCTTGCGGAGCTGGAGAGAAAGCGGTTATTTCTATAGAGCATGCCTAGCTTTTGATGGGTTTTCTTGATGTTTTGTTGGATGTGGATATCAAATTTAAGGTGTTCGTCTATGGTAATGCAGAGGAGTTTTGCGGAAGGGACCACTTCTAGGGCAGAGTTGATTTTGTTAAGAACTTTGAAAGCATTCTTGTCGAAGGAAAAATTTCTGGAGGGAGGAAACAGCAGAATTTTAGATTTGTTAGAGATGACCGAGAGATGGTTTTGGTGCATCCAGTTTTCGGTAGTGGAAAAAGCTGTTTGAGTTTTAGTCAATAGTTCAGGAAGGCTGGAGGCGGCACAGACTAAGGTGAAGTCGTCTGCATATTGGATAACTGTTGTATCAGGGATAACTGAGTGAAGGTTGTTAATGAAAATGTTGAAAAGCATGGGTCCGAGGATGGACCCCTGGGGAACACTGGTGGGTGTTGGCAAGAAAGAGGAGGTAGAGTTCTTCCATCTGACAGCTTGAGATCTGTCAGATAGGTAGCTGGAAAACCAGGAAAGGGTATCGGGGAGAGATGAAGGTTGGAGAGATGAAAGAGAAGGTGCTTGTGGGAGATGGTATCAAAGGCTTTGGAAAGGTCTAGCAGTACTGTGGATACTAGAAATCCAGAATCGCGTGCTCGATTTACTGTGTCTAAGGAGGATAGTAAGGCGGTAGTGGTGCTGTGGTAACAGGAAGAGGGGAATTCTGGGTAAGAGTTTAGCTCGAGAGTTTGTGGCTGACTCGAGCTTGGAAGATGGCCGGCTCGGTTCAGAAGTCGAAACTGACTACCCAGATGTAAGGAATGAATGAGGATTGACATCAGATAATATGGTAGTACACTTCATCAAGGTCTATACAGCGCATCCAATTGTTTTTTTTTTCCAAACAAGGAAGTACTGCTTTTAGTGTCACCATCCGGAACATGCTCTTTTACCAACTTGTTGAATGCATCTCCAGTCCAGTTTTCTTTGGAACCAAAAAGAATCTTGAGCAAGTTCTAAATCCTCTCTGGTCTCTTGAGACTTCTTGGATGACTTATGACAATAACCAACATTTTAAATTTTTAATTATTGATAAGGCAGAAGAGGGCAAAAGGCTTGGTTACATAATCAATAAAACAGAAAAGGAGAATACACGGATTATTAGAATGGGAGCTAATAAAGGGAAGGGGTTGAATGATAAAGAATCCATAAAGCCCATATCCAGACCCTTGCAAAGATGAATTTATATTTTTAGTACTTTTTAGACAATAAGTTTAAACAAGAAGTTATGTACTCACCATAACATTCGATGTATGAAGTCCATCCTGCCTCACATTCGTACCCGTGGGTTCGGAGACAAATATCGGCTCCGACTCGGCCATACTTTTTAGCTCGAAGTCTTTCTATTGGCTGGGCTAAGATGGTATCCCATGCTGCACTGCTCTCTATCCCCAGATCTAGTTTGCTGCGAGCACCAGCACTCATTCTCCATGCATAACATCTAAGGAAAGGAAAAACAAACCAAGAATGAAGGGAGCTCTTGACACCAGACCTAACCTCCAGATCCCTCCAGGACAGGGGAAGGAGGGGGGGGGGGTAAGTAAGAATGTGAGGCGAAATGGACTACATACATCAAACGTTATGGTGAGTACATAACTTCTTGATGTTATATAGTCCAATCTAGCCTACATTCTTAGCCCTGGGACTGCGTCCCCAGCACCTAAATCCTGGGAGGCTCAGTGGAAAATACTCCTGAGCACTATGGAACCAAAGGAAGACCTGCCCCTAGATACCACATCTAACTTGTAATGAGTAATAAAGGTGTGAGGAGAAGCCCAAGTAGCCGCAGCACAAATATCATCCATAGACAATCTGGCCTGAAAAGCTATAGATGTAGATACGGACCAAGTAGAGTGAGCCTTCACCCGGAAGGGTAAATCACCCCCCACCCCAAGGCAAAAATGAAAGAAATACAACCGGAAATCCACCTGGACAACTTGACTTTGGAAACAGGAGACCCAATTCTGTTTGCCGAAAGTGAAACTGGTCAGACTGAGGTAATTCGTTCTTTGCAAATAAAAACGTAGTTGTCTGTGCACATCCACTTGAGGAAATTTGAATTCTGCCTTGTTTGAAAACTGGGGAAAACACAGGAAATTCAATAGATTGGTTAAGGTTACTGACCGACGCTACTTTGGGAAGTAAGGAGGGGTTCGGTCTGAGAGAAACCCAGTCCTTATGAAAAATCAAAGGGGGTTTGATAAAGCTTGTAGCTCCGAAACGCGTCTGGCTGACGTGATGGCTACCAAAATTACAGTCTTCCACGTTAAGAATTTTAAATCGCAAGTGGCTACGGGCTCAAAGGGGGGGGGGGTGAAGACAGACCCTGTAGAACAAAGTTGGAGTCCCAAGGCATAACAGGTTCCGATACCGCAGTAAAGTGCCCTTCAGGAAGGCCTTACAGAGTCTATGTGCCATCAGACTAGGTTAGTCTGTGGCATGAAAGATAGAAATTGCCGCCAATTGAACTTTAATGGTTGCTGCCGCTGAACCCTGGTTAAAGAGCATAGACAAGAACTCCAATACAGACTAAATTGGAGCTGTGTAAGGGTCAATCTTCTTGGCATGCACCCAGATTGAAAACCTCTTCCATTTGCTGTAATAAATTTTACTGGTAGAGGGCTTATGAGAGGAAGATAAAATATGAACCACCTCCGGCGAAAACTGATGAAGCCTAGTTAATGACGGAAGTGGAGTAGCCAGGCTGTCAACCGGAGGGTCCAAAGAGAGGGATGGAGCTGCCCTGACATGTGCGTCAGTAAGTCTGGTTGTGGGTCCAGAATCCAAGGAGCGTCCATGAGATAGGGATGGAGAAAGGAGAACCAAATTTGACGAGGCCAGTGTGGGGCAATCAGAATAATTTAGCTTCCCAAGAATTGTGCTTTCAGAATAATCTTTGACAGCAAGGGGACTGGAGGGAAGGCATATAGTAGACTGGAGAGCCAATCGTGGACTAGAGCATCCCTGGGCGACTCCCCCTGAGGGGGGATCATTGTGAAGTAGCTGCTGTATTTGGTATTGAGGGGGCTGGCAAAAAGGTCGCAGCAAGGCTGACACCACCTGCGGAAGATCTACTCCACAAATTGACAGTTCAGGGACCACTTGTAAGGCATCAGAATAGCTCTAACTCAGCCTGTCTGCGATCAAATTGGACTTCCCCGGAATGTGCGTTGCCACCAGAAAACGTTGGGAAGACGCTGCCCATTGCCACACTCGCATGGCCTCTCTGCAAAGGGGATAAGACTTCGTTCCTCCCTGCTTGTTCAGATACCATACCACTGACATTGTCCGAGTGGATTGCAATAGTCCTGAGGAAGTAAACTGAAGTGCTTGCATATCCAGGACTGATAAGCAGATGCATCTCATGCTCTTGACACGTGCCTTGGACTGTCCTGCCTAGATAATGCCCCCTCCCCCCCCAATCTGGGAGGCATCCGTGGTTATCGTGGCAACCGGGGGGCGCAGGAACGAAGGGCTTTCCCGCATTGAAGTTGTCTGTGTGAAGCCAACTGAGATCCTGTTTGCACCTGTCTGAGAAGGAATAGGGTGAGAAAGTGAAAGGCGTTTAAAGGACCAGTGTGCGAAGAGTAGCCACCGACCACTGTGCGAAGAGTAGCCACCGAAGGAGCCTCGTATGTAACCTTGCCAGAGGGACTAACATAATTGTAGCAGCCATTGCCCCCAACAATTGGAGGACCCATCTTGCCTTCACCCCTCGCAGAGGGAGTAAGGCGTAAACCTGTTGTTGTAGGACTCTGATTCTTTCCTGTGGTAGAAACGCCTGCATGAGGACGGTGTCTAATTTGACACCTATAAAAGTGACACACTGAGGGCAACAAGGCAGATTTTTCCCAGTTCAATGTGATGCCCAACTGTTGACATAGGTTAATAGTAGCGTCCCTGGTCTGAATTAGTAGATGCCTGGTGGTGGCAGTAAGGAGCCAGTCGTCCAGATACGGAAACACTTGGAATCCCTGACGTTGCAAGTGAGACGTCACCACTGCCATGCATTTGTTAAACACCCTGGAGGCTGTGGTAAGACCAAAGGGCAGGGCTCGAAACTGAAAGTGACTGGCTCCCAGCCAGAAGCGTAGGTGACTTCTAGATGCCCTGTCCATCTTTATGTGGTAGTAAGCATCCTTGAGGTTGATGGAGCACATCCACATTTCTCTTCCCAATAATGGGAGAATAGACTGCAATGTGACCATTCAGAACTTGGACTTTTGCACATGGGTGTTCAATCGGCTGAGATCCAATATGGGTCTCAGGTCCACTGTCCTTTTCGGCACCAAAAAGAATCTGGAGAAAGTCCCTAATCCGATCTGGTCTGAGGGGACATGTTGGATGGCTCCTTTTTCTAGCAACTTTGAAAGTTCTGAAGCTGCGTAATCCCTTTGGGTTGAACATCCGGGATTTTCTTGATTGGAGGGGAATTTGACGAGAAGGGAATGACATATCCTTCGGAAATTATTCGTAGAACCCATTGGCCCTGGGTGATATCTTGCCAGACCTCCGGGTATAATGAGATTAGACCACCGACTGGCTCCGGAAATGCACAGTCGGGCCTCAGGGGCGGTGGTAGGGAGAACCACGAAAGGAATCGCGGTCTCCCGAGTTACAAGGGCCTTCCTCTGCCCCTAGGGCAGCGTTTCCCTGAATAACCACCCCTCCTCTGCCTCTGGAGGGGGGCTCACCCTGTGCACCGGGAAAAAAACATTTCTTGAACCACATTTTGCCACCCCTCTGGGGGTTGGGATAAGGCCTAGAAGGAAGGGAAAAATGGACTCCTACTGCAGACAGAGTTTTTCCCTCCTGCTCGCACCAAGTGAGCGTCTTTCACCTTGGTTCCGAACAAAGGGGAACCATCAAACGGGGCGTCTGTGAATGAAGACTTGAAAGCCTCCGTGAAATAGCAAAGGTGCATCCAGGCCTGCTCCTAACAGCAACTCCTGAACTTGCTGCCCTACTCGTTCCCTCGGCTGTGTAGGAGATGAGCGTAATGGAGGAGTTTGCAATAGAATTGAGGGTAGACATCTGAGCGTTGACACACTGGGCCACCGCCTCAGAAACATTACCCTGAGAGTATCTCCAAGCTCCTTAAGGCGATCACTCTGGAGTCATGTAAAGTGTGATAAGTAATTCAGGGACTGTAAGGTAAAGGCCGCTGAAGAGAACGTATTCTTCCTGTACCGGACCATAGTCCTAGACTCCTTGTTAGGGGGATGGACGGTGGAAGAAGTCACAGCTAATTCCATCTGGGTGGCAGCTGCCACCACTATGGCATCCACAGGGACTCCCATGGACAGAAATTCCTTGTCAGAGGGAGCAGACAAAAAATTATTGGGTCTCCTGGGGAGTGGTTCCACGGAGTCAGGGGTTTCCCACACCCTTCGACAAACCAAATCCAGAAGCTCGAAGGGTGGAGATACCCATGAGGCGGAGGGTTGAGCACCAAAGGCCTTCAGAAAGACAGACTCCTCCTCGGAGGGGGCTTCTGATGGCCAATCACCTTTCTGCTTCAGAATCTCTAGGATGTCAGAGAAAAATATCCTCAGAGGATGACTTAGGGGACCCCTCAGATTCCTCGAGGTCGGTGTCTGACATGAGAGACTCATCCTGGGACTCTATGTGCTTCCTCTTGCATGTTTTCTTTCTGGGTGGCCCCCCAAACAAAAACTGAGGGGCTCTCAGAAATATGAGGACCACTCGTGGGGGTACCCTGAGGCCTTGGGGCTTCGGTGTCCAGAGATAGATGGTGATCAGAGACTTGCACCGGTGCTGTAGAGGACAGAATGACCAACCCGTATGATGCCGCCGACCTGGCCAGCGAGCTCCGCATGGCCTCGAAGGCTGGTCCTCCTGGATCCGAAGAACGACCAGCCTCCGAAGCCAAGACAGGAGTCAGGCTTCCCCACGTCGAAGCGCCGAGAGGGACACTAGAAGCAGAGTGGTGTCCCGAAGCCTCTACCTCGGGTTCGACCGAAGAATCCTGAATCATGAACCCCGTGGACAGCACAGACTGGGTCGGAGATGACGGAACCGATAAGCCAGGAGCGGCTGTCGGAACAGACCTAGGGACATCACACGGAGCAGAGCACTCCGGCTCCAAAAGCTGGGATTGCTCGGAGGAAGTATCGATGCAGGTTGAGGGACCGGCTCCAGAGCCAACTAGGTCGGAGCAGAGAGCAATTTTGCCAGTACCGGTGACTGAAGAAGTCTCTGCACCACTATCTACGTCCACATCTGATAAGGTCCTGGAAGATTTGGAGGATAGAGAAGGAGATAGAGACCTCCTCTCTGAAGGGGACCAGCAAGGAGGGGATACTGGCCTAATATTAGGCGATCGGCTCCGAACAGGTTCCAAGAAGATTGGAGCCGAAGCAGGTTCCATAATCACAGACACTTCCTAAGGCCCCGAGGACAATGGAGCAGATGATGTCGATGCAGACAATGCTATTTTTCTCCGGTGGCTCCGAGGAGACTGATGGAGCCAGAGACCTCTTTTTAGCATTTGAAGTTGTTGCCTTAGAGCTGGAAGCACTCTCCAGACCCTCCTCGAAGGAGGGTTTCAGAAGTCCCTTCAAAATCAATTGGTTCTTCCTTTCCCTAAGAACCCACAAACTAAAGGCATGACAGAAACTGCATGATTCCTGGAGATGAATCACTCCCAGACAGTACACACAGAGTGTCCATCGGTAATGGATATTTTATAGCTGCACTTAAGAGCACTTCTTGAAGCCCGAGGGCTTATGCTCCTTAGTATATTTGGACATAGTAACCAACAGTAACAAACTGAAAAATTGACCAACAATCAGGCACAAGGCGGGAACAAGCTAAAAACAAAACACCTCAAAGATCTCAAAGTCAAATGATCTCAGACACAAATACAAGGGAGAGGACTAATTCCTCTAATTTAAACAGTTTTAGTCCACAGAAACTTTAAGCACACACGGAAAGCAAGGGGACAGACTAGGTCCTCTAAATGAAACGGGCCTAGCCCGTTGGAAACAGCTAGTGGGATACCACAGATAATCAAGAAACACAACTTTTTCACAATACAGACAAGAAAACAGACAACAGCTATAAAAATAGCTTTTTGCAAAAAACTTCTCTGACATCAGAAGAAAAAAAAGGGTACTTGGCCACAGCCAAGAGCGAGACCACATAAGAGCTACACGAGTGGCAAACGAGATCTGGGGATAGAGAGCAGTGCAGCATGGGCTACCACCTTACAGCAGCCAACAGGAATACTATGTGCTAAAAAATATGGCCGAGTAGCTCCGAACCCACGGGTAAGAATGTAGGCGAGATTGGACTACATAACATCTTATATTTTCTGTATTTAACTGTATACGTTCTGTTTTGCTGGTTTTAATATCATATTGACTGCAATGAGCTCAATTTAAATGTTGATTGCTGCTACATGTGTGTGTGTGTGTATGTATATATATATATATATATATATATATATATATATATATATATATATATATATATACACACATATATATATATCTATATATAAATATATATATACACACATACACATATATAAAT